>NC_143575.1:37620725-37777833 GCF_048544385.1 Mastigoproctus giganteus
AAGTCACAAAGGAGGTTAGGAAAGCAAAGGCAGATTATGAGAAATCTCTGGCAATGAATGCTAAGAAAAACAGCAAGAACTTTAGTTATATTAACTTTAGAAGGAAGGGGATGAATCAGATTATTCCACTTGATGTCAAAGGTGCGAGTGTTGATGATCCTGCTCAGATTCATAGGTGGTAGATGGCTTTCATCAACCGGTGAAATACCACCACTTTGCTTATTGGAGGCTTGAAGTGGTGAAACCCATGTTTAGTCTCTAGAGCAAAGTTTCCGGCATCCCCCTCCCCCCATACTTCTCCTTCAACCCTAACCCAAGCACGGTACTAAGTACTATAGGTTCTAATACCTCTCGTGTTTGGGGTTCACATAAAAAAAAAAAGCAAACTTGTTTTTTGTTTGATTTTCTATCCAAACAGATGACAGTCGTTCCATCTCTTCCAATTCTTTGTGTCTTAATCTAATAGATTTTAATTATACTTTGAGTTGTTCCTGCTATGAAAGTTGTTTTTATTTTCTCTGCATTCTTTGTAATTCTCGATGTTGCCTCATTTAGGTCTGTAGCACGTGCAATATCACATGGTCTTTCATTTCGCTCAAAGCGTTTCACAATTTCATATTTTTTCTCTATCAACAGAGGTGGATTGGCCATAACCCTTACCAGGGAAACCCCGGTGGGCCGGAGGCTGGTGTGATTTTGGCCATAAACCATAGTATGAGGCCACTACAAATTTTCTCGGGTAAGAATTTTTGACCCAGTCCGCCTCTGTTTATCGATATTGCTTTTCTTTTTCTCTGTGAATCTGCAGTCTTCACCAGGACGCTTCCTTTTCACACCTTTTAAGTATTTTACTCATTTTTAGGGAATAAAGCACAATTACAAAAGGAGGAGGCATGCTTGATACACATAAACAAAGCTGCGCGCGTGTAGCAACTGAATAAACAACACCGTAAAGGCAGAGATACACTATTAACACCTCACATTTTACTCAAGCACATTTATAGGGGTTACTACCATAAAACAATAAAAACAATTTCCATTTACATTTCTGCTAGTGGAATCTGTTATAAACTGGTAGTAAACTCGATCTAATTGCATTTGCGATTATACCAATAGCTGGAATTGTGTTGGTTTTTAGGTTATTATGGTGAAATGTGTTTCCCTTTCACTGATATAAAACACATAAATACATTTTCAGAATCTTCTCTTCGTTCCTATCGGGTTGCATTCAGTTTGGGTGATTCCGCGTTCGACTGCCATTTCTTGTAAACACAAAGGCGAATCGTGCATAAGCGAATTCAGTTCGTGTTATATAAGATATCGTTCCCCTATTTATAAATCGTGTATGATCGAATTTGTGTAGTGTAAACACATGTTATACTAGGACTGACTGTATAAGGCAATGGTCAGGCCACGCCTTGAGTATTGCGTACAGGTCTGGAGGCCTCATTTTAGGAAGGATGTAGATTTACTTGAGCGTGTACAGAGAAGGGCAACAAGATTGGTGAGGGGAATGAAGAGATCCTCTTACCAAGAGAGGCTTAAGTTCTGCAAATTGCAGTGGCTGGAGACGAGGCACCTGCGCGGTGATCTGATTGAGGTGTATAAGGCCTTGAATGGGTTGAGCACGCTGAATTCTGATGGGATCCTTCCACTTGTTCAGATTACGAACCTAAGGGGGCATAAATTCAAATTAAGAAAGGACAGATGTAGAATAGATGTGCGGAAATTTGCCTTTAGCCAGCGGGTGGTTAATTGCTCTAACAAACTTACATCTGTCGTTGTGGAAGTTGATAGGTTGAATAAATTTAAGGAGGAACTGGACAGGCATTTGGAGGGAATGGTGTGATTTTTTTTTTTTTTTTTTTTTTGGCTGCTGCTGCATAAGCTCATACACTTGCTTTCTTGCATCACATGCCACTACTACTACTACTTCTTCCAGCACTTGTTCACAACCTTTGTTTGAAGAGAATGACATTGGAACATTATAGTGGTCTTACCTTAACCCAGTTGAACATAATGGAGATTAAATGGAATGCAGAATTAAGGCAAGGCCAGGGTGGTCCTCTTCATTAGGGAAGCTCGCAAATACATTACAAGAAAGTGGTAGAAAGTTTTCCATGGTGCATTGAAGCGGTCACAAGGCCAAAGGTGCTTTTGTGTGACTTTCATAAGAAGCAGTCATATGGCCAACCTTCTTTTGCTTTCTTTGAATATATATGTGTACTGTTTATTGCTATAAGTAAGCGTCCCATGACTTTTGGAAATATAATGTATTACAGGTAAGTAGCAGCAATTAAATTGCCTATCTATATTAAAAATTTTCCAGTTTCGGTTTTTAAAAGTTGGCAAATATAGTAAAAAAAAAATTCACTGTATTATATCGATATTTTTGTTATTTCATTTGCTCTTGATCCTATTTACCTTGGTTAATCAAGTCTCTAATAGAAATTATCATGTATTATTTATAGTGTGCAATATCTTTATAAACACTCCAGTTCTGGTTGAGTTTTTATGTCGTTTATATACTTTATTTTAGACTCTGCCAGATCAGCATCATTGCTATTTTCTCAATGCAGATAATGATCTCCAAGGCGTTCTAGTTTCTGCAATTCCCTTCACACATCCCACTCATGTGCCTCAGATTCTTGTATTTCTACGACAGCAGATGCTTTTCAATACTGTCATTGGTAGTTGTGTACGACCAGGTAGTAAACAAGGTAAACTGATTAAACTGTATTATTATATTTCTTCAATAAACAATATTGTACCATATGCTATACAGTACTAGTACTGAAGTTTAGTGAATTTTACAATTAATTTTTTTTTATTCTTGATATTTGCTATTCCTAAGTTTAAAATATTAGAGTTCTAGGTGAAATTTTTGCAAGTAGTGAAAGAATGGGTGGACATGAGGTTTTTTTTTTTTTTTTTTTTTAAACAGAACCCCAAAGGAAGTCTGTGAGGAGAATTTAGAAGAATTTAGAGCTTTATGGAAGGGATATATAATGAACCAATGTATACTCCCCACCATGATTTATAGAAGTGAAACTTGGGCACTCACCAGAAGAATGGAAGAGAAGCTGAGATCTACACAGCAAGAATGGAACAAATTATATCAGGAATCAGACTGTTAGATAAGAAGAGAAACACATGGATTAGGCAGCAAACTCAAGTAAAGGACATTCTTATCAAAACTAAAGAACTAAAATGGTCTTGGGCAGGACACACAGTGCGAAGACAAGATGGACTAAGAAAATAACTGAATGGTACCCAAGAGGGGCTAGAAGAAAACCTGGAAGACGACGATGGAGATGGACAGATGAAATTCATGAGTTTGTGTGTAGCAAATGGATGGCCATTGCACAAAACAGAAGGAACTGGAGAGTTGCTGGAGAGGCCTTCATCCTGCAGTGGATTGAAAATGGCTAATGATGATGATGATGATGATGGAGGAAGGGATCCCGAAACTTTTATCTCCAAAATTGTTACGGTGATGAAACATGGGCTCATCACTGAGTTCCTGAGACCAAGCAAGAATCAATGCAATGGAAGCACAAGGGCTCTCCCCCAACAAAAATTTTGGACACAAACTTCAGCTGGCAAGATTATGGCCACCATTCATTTTGGATGCTGAGGGAATTTTGTACATTCCCTCAGCATTCACTACTTGGAACACAAGCAGACAGTCACTGGGGGAGTCATATGCACTCCTACTGTACAGCCTAAGGGATGTCATAAAGGAAAAAACCTTGGAAAACTTTCCAGTGGTGTGCTGCTTCTTCAGGACAACACATCAGTGCACAGGTCACATGCTGTTGCTGCTGCTTTGAGCGACTGTTACTTTACAGAACTTACCCACCCACCTTTCAGTTTGGATCTAGCCCCCAGTGACTTTTTTCTATTTTGACATCTCAAGAAAAACTTATGTGGACATCACTTTGCTGATGATAATGAACTGGAGTCTGCTGTTTCTGCATTCTTTGATGGACAGGACAAAGAATTTTATTTGTCTGGTATTTCCTCATTGCTGACAAAATGGGACAAGTGTATTGAAATTCAAGCAAGTTACATCGGGAAAAAAAAAAAAGAAAAAGATTTTTGCCTCCATCTCATTTCCTTCATAGGTAAGTAAGTAGATAATGTATTGAATGACCCTCGTATCTTTCCACTTCAGCTGTACTGGTTTGCACTTCTTGTATTTGATGTTTGTCCTCTAGTTCTGATTCAGTTGTGTCCGTATTCCTCGTTCTTTTGAATTGGCCATTCACATCCTGCTTGATTTTTTTCATGGTTGTAGGAGCTATCAGATTCTTTGTGATGATGGTCCATCTCTGGTTTGCTATTTGCTGTTCAGTGATCCGAATAGTTCCAGCTGATTCACATAAGTTAGCATAGTATTCTGTAGTCATCTTAAAACCCAATTGCAGAACATAAAGATTTTGAACATCCATTACTCATGTTGAGATTAGTGCACCGTCATTGCTATTGGTTGTCTTGTAGTTTGTTCTGTGTTGTGTATTGTAGTTGTGCTTGTTGTTAAAAGAAAGTTAGATTACAGCAATACCCCTCATAGCACTGATGATTGGTACCGAAACTATTCCTTGTTATGTGAAACCATGCTAATTGAGGTATAATTATAATGGATTTTGGTTGAATGCATAGCAGAGAAACAGTCTATAAACAAATTATAATAAATCTATAAACAATTTGCTTTTGATAGCCAATTAAAAGGATCTGAAATAAAAAAATATTGCAAAAAAATTTTTAATGAAAAGGAAACATCATCAGAGATGAGAAAAAAACTTTAAAAAGGGCGGTTGTTTATTTAGGTATTTCAATAATGAAGTCATCTCTTCTTTTTCTCAGCATTCAAGTGTTTGTAGCATCAAATCCCATCTTGTAAAATTTGCTGTATCTTGATGCTATGTTCAACATTCAGATCTCCATTCATAATCGCCTCGCAGGCCATGTCAACCCCTTGAAAAACTTTCTCCAATTCTTCTGTTGAAAATACTTTTGGTGCCACTTCAGAATTGTGTTCCTCTTCTTCATATGCAGTTTGCTCATCAATTTCAAGGAGAGTTGCATTATCTAAGTCACTTGCATGTGAGTCAATGCAGTCGCGTACATTGACAGCATCCAAAGTTCCAAATCCCAAGTCTTTTCCGATCTTCACAATATCTTCGGCAATTGTCTGAACTTGTGATTCAAAACCAGTGAAATCATTTACCAAATGGGGCAAAACATGCTGCCAAACAGAATGCATGTTGTTGGCAGTGCTTTCTAACCAAGATGCGGATATATTTTCGATCGTATTTAAAAGGGTAAAAAATAAATTGTGAAATGAAAAGTTTGAAAAGCTGTCACATCTTCTCATCAAGATGAAATTAAGAATACCGAACACTGTTGCACGTTGCAGCTGACTGCCTGAGGAGAGCTATTGTCACATGTGCATGTGAGACAATAGAGTTGGCACCACAGCATATATGTACCGTACCTAGGCTACGACATTGCAGCATATATGCAGAGTACGTGTCTAGGCTATTGAATGAGTTTTAATATGTACAGTAAATTTTCCACTTAAACTTAATTGAAAACCATGTTATAGTGAAACCTGTGCTGTTTGAAGCTGTGCTAAACAAGGTATTGCTGTACTTTAAATATTTAAATAGTTCTCTTTTTTCTTTTTTTTTTATATAGCATTTGTTTGAGAAAGATTATGTTACTTTGTATTTGCTGAGTTGTTATGAAGCAACTATGGCAGTCAATTTGCATAAGTAAGCATGGTGTGCTATAGTAATCTTAAAAGCAGATTGTGGAATGTAAAGATTTTGAATAGCAAATATACAGTGGTCTGTCCCTCATTAATGATATTTTGGTTTATGATACACCCCTCATTGGATCCTATGCATTTGATTAATAATGAAAGTTTCAATTAATGATATACAGACAGTAACTATTTTTATCATTTATTTTAGAGCATTATTTTCAGCCAAGAAAAGTGCTCATAAACCACACAGTCATCATGTTTGGCCATTCAAAGCACTTTAAAATCATGAGTTCGCATGGTACTTGTCTATCATCCACCCACCAGTGTAAGTTACAAGTTAATCTAACTTGTGTATATTTATGTATAAATAAATATACATACCCCTCTCTGATTTTTGTAAATCTGTTGCAGTTTTACTAAATTAAATCAATAGTTGGGGCCCCAAATGTAAGTGTAAAATAAAAATAAAAAAAATCAGGAAATTAGTTTCTGTGCAAACAAAGCCAGGAATTATTTCAAAATATGAAAACAGCATTAAAGTTATGTGAAAAGATCATTATGCAATGAACCTTTTTAGCCAAAGATAATAATTTTACAGTTTTTGCCTCTAGAAGTTAAAATTGGTTTAAAAATTGTTATGTAAACAGCTGATACTGTCTTTTGGCTAATTTCTCATTTTCTCCAAATGAATTTGTTGAATTGGCATCCTGCATGGCTTATTCTGTTGTTTATTTCCATGTCTTATTTTCCTTCTTCATTCAAGACCATGCCTAGATCTACAAAGTTACTGATTTTTTTCCCAATTTTTATTCATTTAATCTACACTCTAAATTTTCCTTCTCTCCCAACTTAAATAACTTTTCTTTTTTTTTTTTTTTTGTCAGTAATTTTCATGCCAAATTATATAGGGCTTTTATCTAATTCACAGATTTAAATAATACCTTACAAGAGTTTTTGAAAATCTTGCAAGGTATTATTTAGCAGTACAATATTATCAGCATATTTATATTCAGTGGTACCAAAAACAAAATGGCTGGGTTACGTCAGGTGTAGTGCTGGTAGAACTGGATTTGGAAAAAAAAAAAAAGACTAAAAATTGTTATTTATTTATTTT
The DNA here is from genome assembly GCF_048544385.1 of Mastigoproctus giganteus. Lineage (NCBI taxonomy): Eukaryota > Metazoa > Arthropoda > Arachnida > Uropygi > Thelyphonidae > Mastigoproctus > Mastigoproctus giganteus. The sequence continues at coordinate 37,627,613 of NC_143575.1, forward strand.
TTTCTTTCTTTCTTTCTTGCTTTGTTTTGTGGTCTCTCCTCTCAGTTCACTTTACTCAAAATTGTTATGGCTAAGTGATCAAAAAAATCCTGTCATTAGCATATTAAATAATTACCTTTTAACATGTATGCATTCAAAAACTTGATTAATCTGACTTTTTTAACAATTAAAATTCCTTCGAATGGCATATATATATCTCAAATACCGTATAGATATTTGTGATTTGTTGCACTCGTGAATGCTATTAAATGACCATTTTGATGTTTAGTTACTAATTTTATAATTAGTAACTAAATTAGTAACTTAAACTTACATATAATAGTACTTTGAATCTGTAATTTTAATATATATGCAGTAAGTTTAAGAAGTCATTTTTGATTGTGTTTGAAAACTTCTAGGTGGATAATTATAATTATCCACCTAAAAGTTTAATGGCATAAATGCCATTAAACTTACGTATAATGACACTAAAATGTGTATTTTTATGTTAAAGATTGATTTTTCTGGATATTTTTTATTCAAAAATTATTTTTATAGATAAGAGAAATTGTTGAAAGTATATCATGGCAAGTTATAATGAGTTAATACACAGATAATACAGATTAGTGGAGTTTGTGAATGAAATGTGTTTAATGTAACCCATTTCCACTCTTAGAAATGGGTTACATCCTGAGTGTCTGGTGTAGTTCCACCTTCTGGTAACTTTCCTTAAAATATTGTAATTTAAACTCTTTTTGCAATAAATGAAAGTAACTGAATGACATTAAATGTACATATAAGTAATTTTAATAATGAAATCTTTAATCATAATAAAATAAATGTAATAGCCTTACAGAGACAGCAGTACAGTATAGTAATTGTCATAATAACTTCTTACAGATGTTGAGTCTCCTTTTATGTTTGAAGTCACAGCATTATCAACATCACACATTACAGTCTCCTTTGAGCATCCTTTGGAAGAATCTTTGGCAACCGGTAAATGCATCTAAGGGTAGCATTAATATTTTGGTTATTAATTTTTGCTTAAATTGTTTTTAACTTATTCTGTTTTACTGAAGTAGTAAGTAATCAAATCTCCAGAGAAACATAATAGTCATTTATAAAATTTGTACAAAAGAAAAAAGCATGATTTTTTTATTTTGATAAAATATTTTTCTACATCTGTTTATCTATCACTCGATCTAGTTTCACCAACTTCTGGGTCTGAAAGACATCTGAAACTAACGGGTGTCATATCCTGCTCTGATTTTCATGCTGCTGTCTGTTATTAATTGTGTCTACTATTACTTGAAAACACAGATAACAGATGGCAACAAGTACAGGAAGACTTACAAGATAATTCATATGTAAATGGATACATTATTTGAAACAACCTTGAAAGTGTGAATTTGCATGTGTATTCATGGAAGGTTTAAGTAATAAATATTATTTGAAATGAAATTGAGAACAGATTGTAGGAGACGTAGTTCTTCCCCTTTTCTTCAGAATACTTAAAGAAGGTTTTTAATGATTTAAAACTTGATCCATTTATTAATTTATGTGATTTTCTTCTTTGTTTTGGAAGTTCTTATTGATATTGATCCAGTTTTCTGAATATATGTGAGCTCCACTAGCATCTGGCTTTGTGGAAAGAATTTCTTCTTAGAATTTTTAAAATTTGAAAAATATGAAAATTTGTACATTAATTTGTTGAAACAAACACTATTATACTACATGCAAATTAAGGTCATACTTGAGATGGTGCAAATTTTGCTGCCTGTCCCAAGCTACCTTAAATTAAAATAAAATAAAATTTAGCAAAGAAATTAATCAAAATCAATCATAAATAGATTAAGAAGGATGTAAAGCTGCTGCAATGAGTACAGAGAAGGGCAACAAGATTAGTAAATGGAGCAAAGGGTTGCTCTTACAAAGAAAGGCTTAAGTTTTGCAGATTACAGTGTCTAGAGACTAGGCTCCTGCGAGGTGATCCGGGGCCTCCGTAGCCAGTTGGGCAGGAGCAGCAGAGCGCAGCACACGTTTCTTGATTAGACCGGGGTTTGAGCCTGTGACCACCAAATACGGAGGATGCGGAAAGGTCAGGGAATGACCACCACGTATCCCCGGAGCAATATGGCCTTAGTTGCTAATGCTCCTAAAAATCAAATAACAACAACAACAGCGAGGTGATCTGATTGAGGTGTATAAAGTCTTGAATGCTTTGAGCATGCTCAGTGCTAATGGGATTCTTCCTCTTGCTCAGAATAATCACCTGAGAGGGCATAAATTCAAATTGAGGAAAGACAGTTGTAGGATAGATGTGCGGAAGTTTGCCTTTAGCCAGTGGGTAGTTAATTGGTGGAACAGACGTCTATCTTTTGTTGTGGAAGTGGATAGCCTAAATAAATTTAAGGCTGAGATATAGACAGTTATTTGGAACAAATGGAGGGGTGAAATGGGAGTGGGGTTTTTTTTTTTTTTAGCTGATGCTGCATAAGCTTGCTTTCTTGCATCGTATGCCTCTACTAATGCTAATGCTAAATACTGACACTCACCTCCAGTATTGCATAGAGTATGTACACCCCACATCAACCACATAGGAATATCAGAACTCTCATGGAAAGAGTTAACATAAAGAGAAAGAAAGAAATCAAATAGAGACAAAGAAGCCACAAGGACAGTCTGCGCCTTGAGTTCCAAAAGATAATATTTCGATCCTTATGATAAGTGATAGCAGTACTTACCAGAACTGGTGCCAACCCTTATCTGCATTTCAATGTAATTTTAATCACAGTTTATAAAAGGTGACAGCACCCAAATAGCTTTGAATATTGGGACAGATCATGCCAGTTATCCTCAGCTGTATGATAATATGGACATGGCTGCAGTTATAGTTTAGACACAGCACAGGGTTAAGGGGAAGTCTTGTCTGACAATTATGATTGGATACTATGATGTAGTCACAAAGGAATTGGATGCAAAAAATAATTTTGATATCATATACTTGGATTTAGGAAAGCTTTTGATACTGTTGCACATGGAAGACTACTGTACAAATTTGAGCAGTGTGGCATTAAGGGCAAGTTGTTACAATGAATAAAAGAATGATTGAGCGGGAGAAGACAGAGAGTGGTTATCAATGGACACTGCTCTTCATGAACTAATGTTATTAGTGGAGTCCCCCACTGTTCGGTGTTGGACCCATTGTTGTTTTTGATATTTATCAATGATATTGATGAAGGTATATCAGGGTTAATGTCTTAAGTTAGCATTAGCATTAGCATTAGTAGAGGCATTTGATGCAAGAAAGCAAGCTTATGCAGCATCAGCCAAAAAAAAAAAAAACCCACTTCCACTTCACCCCTCTGTTCGTTCAAAATACCTGCCCAGCTGAGCCTTAAACTTATTTAGGCTATCAACCTCCACCACAAGGGATGGCAGTCTGTTCCACCAACCAACCACCCGTTGGCTAAAGGCAAACTTCCGCACGTCTATCCTACATCTGTCTTTCCTCAATTTGAATTTATGCCCTCTCAGGTGATTTTTCTGAGCTAGAGGAAGAATCCCATCAGCATTGAGCATGCTTAAACCATTCAAGGCTTTATACACCTCAATCAGATCACCTCGCTGGTGCCTAGTCTCCAGACACTGTAATTTGCAAAACTTAGCCTTTCTTCGTAAGAGCACCCCTTTGTTCCATTCACTAATCTTGTTGCCCTTCTCTGTACTCGTTCCAGCAGCTCTACATCCTTCTTGAAATGAGGCCTCCAGACCTGTATACAGTACTCTAGGTGTGGCCTGACCATTGCCTTATACAATGGAATAATCACCTCCTTATCCCTGCTGGACAAATTCCTGTATATCATTGACAATACTCCATGAGCTACTCTTGCAGCCCATCTGCACTGTCAGAGAACTTCATATCTGCCTGCACAATCACCCCAAGTCCCTTTCATTCTCTACCACTGTCAGTGTAGTACCACAGAGTTGATACGTTGCTCTGGGGTTGCTGTTTCCCATGTGTAGTACTTTACATTTGTCAATGTTAAACTTCATTTGCCACCTCTCAGCCCATCTGCTCAACCTTTCCAGATCCTGTTGCAGCAGCATAGTGTCAGTAGTGTCCTTGACAACCCTGCCAACCTTTGTATCATCTGCAAACTTGGACATTAAGCTTGATATACCATCATCAATATCATTTATAAATACAGAAAACAACAATGGACCCAACACTGAGCCCTGAGGGACTCCACTAATAACATCAGTCCACGATGAGCAGTGTCCATTGATTACCACTCTCTGTCTTCTCCCCCTCAACCACCCCTTTATCCATAGCAGCAATTTGCCTCCAATGTCACACTGCTCCAATTTGTGTAGCAGTCTTCCATGTGCAACAGTATCAAAAGCCTTTCTAAGATCCAAGTATATAATATCAAAGTTATTCCCTGCATCCAGCTCTTTTGTGACTGCATCATAGTATCCAATGGCCGACCGGGCCAGCCGAGTGGTTAAAGTACTGCCCGGCAACCCAAAGGTCGCGGGTTCGATTCCCGCCTTGGGCTTGGATCAAAGTACTGCAAAAACCTTGGGAGGTGCAATATGGCCACAGAAGCCGATGCGCCAACAACTACCAAATCAAAAAAAAAAAAAAAAAAAAATAGTATCCAATCAAGTTGGTCAGGCAAGACTTCCCCTTAACAAAACCATGCTGTGTCTGAGCTATAACTGAAGTCTTGTCTAAATGATCCTGCAGTGCTTCTTTAACCAGTGCCTCCATTAATTTTCCTGGAACAGAAGTTAAGCTCACAGGTCTATAATTACTTGTTTCAGCCTTTGATCCTCCTTTGTGAATTGGGGTCACATTTGCACATTTCCAGTCCATGGGTACCTCCCCTGAGTCCAAGGAAACTCTCATAACTATGGCTAAGGGTTTGCTTACTTCCTTTGCTGCCTCCTTTAATATAACTGGATAGATCCCATCCACTCCGGGTGCCTTTCTTGTGTTTATCTTCAACAGTTTCTCCTCCACTTTACTCCCAGTTATTTCAAGATTCTGTAGCTTACTGCTAGAGTTGAATACACCTCTGGCATTTCCCTTGCTGAATAACTCCTCATGTGTGAATGTCGATGCAAAATATTCATTTAGTTTGTTAGCTACCTGAGCAGGATCATCAACAGTTGACCCATCAATATCAAGTGGACCAATCTGATTCATCCCCTTCCTTCTGGAGTTTACATAAGTAAAGAACTCTTTGCTGTTTTTCTTTGCATCCCTTGCCAAGGATTTCTCGTAATCTGCCTTCGCCTGCCTAACCTCCTTTGTAACTTGGTTGCATATCAACTTGTATCTATCATAGGCTTCTGTGTCATGTGTTAATTTGTAAGTATCCCATGCATTTTTCTTCTCTGCCATATGCCTCATTAGTACATCTGACATCCATTTTGGCCTAAACCTTGAACAATATTTCTTAGTTGGTATGTAAAGCCTAGTAGCTTCCAAGATAAGTTCTTTGAATGCTTCCCATTTTGAATTTGCTGTTGGTAACATCATCAGTTGGTCCCACTGTATAGAATTTAAATACTGTCTCAGTCCATCGTAGTCGCCTTTACGGAAGCAATAACCCTTCCCTTTACCCCTAATGGTAGTTACCTCTTTCAGTAAATCCAACTTCAGCACACTGTGATCACTGCCACCTAGTGGTTCATTTATCTGCAGATTCTTAATGCATGAAGAATCACTGCTGATAATCAAATCAAGAGTATTACTCCCTCTAGTTGCCTCCCGAACATGCTGATGTAGAAAACAATCATCCAATAAATCCACAAAAGCCCTGCTAGTGTGTGAGTAACCAGCCCCCAAATTCCAGTCAATATCTGGGAAATTAAAATCTCCCATTATAAGACTCTCTGATTTACTGGCCCACTCTATTTCCCTGTACAGTTCCTTATTATACTCATCAGAGTCATTAGGCCTATAGCACGCTCCTACTCTCAATTTTGATCTCCCAATGCTTATGTCACACCAAACTGACTCAACACTGCACTGTCCAGCGATGTCGACTGGCTTCACTTCCTTGGTTTTTATGTGTTTCTTAACGAATAGCATAACCCCTCCCCCCTTCCTATCCTGTCTATCCTTTCTGTAGATGTTGTACTCCCCAAATTGCAGTTCTGCATCCCTTATATCTGTGTGACACCACGTCTCTGATATCCCAACAATATCTGCCTTCGATGTTTTGAGCAATACCTCAAATTCATCAAATTTATTTACTAAACTCCTAGCATTGGTGTACACGCAAGTATACCTGCACCTGTTTCTATTCTTAGCTACCCTAACACAACCCATGTGTTTACTTGTACCGCAATGGCTCCCAGCAGTCTCTGAAATACCATGCATCTTGTTTTTCAGGCTTCTGCTCATTCTAATAGAAGCAGTGCAAGAATCTCTTTCACCTCTGCCAGTGGCTACTGTCAATCTATTGGTCTTTGTCTCCCTCCAAGCTATCAGTTTTCCGACCCACCTAACACTGCCTCGATAGCATCAGCAAATATTCTTGCACCCTTTCTATTTAAGTGTATCCCATCCCTGTAGAAGCAATCTCTCCTGTTAACAAGTACAATCCAGGCTGAAAAAAAATTCTACCCCTTGAGCCTTGCACAATCTTTCCAGGGCCGAATTGATTGACAAGGCTCTCAAGTTTGCAGATAATACAAAGATTAGTAAGGTTGTTAATGACAGTAATGATAGTACACTACTGCAACAGGATCTCGAAAAGTTGAACAGATGGAGAGATGGCAACTGAAATTTAACGTTGACAAATGTAAAGTACTGCATATGAGTAGCATTAACCCCAGAATAACGTATCAACTGGGTGGTACTACACTTAGGGTAGTGGAGAATGAAAAGGACCTGAGGATAATTGTGCAGTCAGATATGAAATGTTCTGAGCAGTGCAGACAGGCTGCAAGAGTAGCTCTTGGTGTCTTGTCAAATATGCAGGAATTTTGCTAGCAGGGATAAGGAGGTGATTGTCCCCTTGTATAAGGCAATGGTAAGGCCACACCTTGAGTACTGCATACAGGTATGTAGGTCTCATTTTAGGAAAGATGTAGAGCTGCTGGAACGAGTACAGAGAAGGGCAACGAGATTGGTGAATGGAACAAAGGGTTGGCGTTATTACCAAGAAAGGCTTAAGTTCTGCAAATTGCAGCTTCTGGGAACTAGGCATCTGCAAGGTGATCTAATTGAGGTGTACAAGGCCTTGAATGGTTTGAGCAAGCTCAGTGCTAATAGGATTCTTCCTCTTGCCCAGATTACTCACCTGAGGGGACATAAATTCATATTGAGGAAAGACAATTGTAGAATAGATGTGCAGCAATTCGACTTTAGCCAGCCGGTCGTTGATAGTTGAACAGACTTCCATCTGTTTTAGTGGAGGTCAACAACTTAAATAAGTTCAAGGTAGAATTAGACAAACATTTGGAGTGAATGGATGGGTGAAATGGGAGGTGTTAGTTTTTTTTTTTTTTTTTTTGGCTGATGCTATATAAGCTTGCTTTCTTACATCATGTGCCTCTACTAATGCTAATATCTGCCACATTGGAGTTTGAAAGGTTCTGAAAAGTTGTGTATAACTGCACCTTGTCAGAAAGAAAGGTTGCTGATATGGCATCCAACCATCATCCCACAAGTCTGCAAGTTCCAGTCTACCACCCATACTTTAAAATACTGGTTTCACAGCCAGATGTATGAACTGTATACTGGTATGTCTGAGCCAGCGCATGTGTCAGAAGGCTTCTAGCACATACACAGAATTCACAGAGAGGTGTCCAAATACATATAAACATTTCCAACAATTATTCTAGTGCACAAATGACATAAGATGTTGAAAATGTTAATTACTTAATGTATGGGTTTCGCTTTTAGAATGCAAATAATGGCTGTTCAAAAAATAAGTATTAATAAGTATGCTTACTATAAATTACATGTAAAAAAATTTTCATTTTTCTTATGGTTAAAATTATTTGCCATAATACTAACAGCAACGATGTCATCCTCTGGCTGATTATTTAAAGCTATAATGAATTAAAATTTAACAAAAATAACTAGAAATTCAATTTTAAATAAATTTATAATTGAATTTCTAGTCAATAGGAACACTGAGACAGTGCACTGATCTCTCATTGTACCGAAACATAAAAGTATCCACCTGAACTTTAAAATACTAGCAACTGAAAATTTAACAGTACCATGAATATAAGTTATTTCCTAAGACAATATCCTTTGATCCATAACTGTTTGGAAGTTGTATATACAGTAAAATTCCAGTACACTGAATGCTGTTTAACAAAATTTTCACTGTAAAAAAATATATATATACACTGGTGTTCAAAGAAAGTGCATCACCCCTTAAAATTGTAATTGTTGTCTGAATAACATAAGTATATGGCAATATTTCTTACAGATTGCATCAGATAAGATTGACACACGTTGGTCATGACGTAACTGAATGCTGTTTAACAAAATTTTCACTATAAAAAAAAATATATATACACTGGTGTTCAAAGAAAGTGCATCACCCCTTAAAATTGTAATTGTTGTCTGAATAACATAAGTATATGGCAATATTTCTTACAGATTGCATCAGATAAGATTGACACACGTTGGTCATGATGTAATATTGCATCATCTGTTACTTTCAGCTGTATAAGCACGCTCTGCAAGAGTTGCAGTCATTCCTTGCTTGTGTCAGGATGGCGAGTTATGTGCAGTTGATGCCACAAAGTGCTATTGATGCTTTACATGAGGAAGGATGTTCTTCCCATCATATTGCTTATAGAGCATCTTGTAATCAGTCAACAGTGAGTAGATTTTTTCCCAAACTCAAGAATACTGGTTCTGCTGATAGGAAAAAAGGAACCAGACGCAAACGAGTCTCTACGCCAAAACAGGACCGTGTTTTGAAGCGCTTATGCCTTAAAACCGTAAAGCTTATAGAGAGAAAATAACTTTTCTCAGATGAGAAGAAATTCAACCTGCATGGCTCTGATGGGAGACAAACGATTCACTATAGATGTGGTGAAGAATACCATCCAGACTGTATGGGGTTGCATTTCGTATCATCTGCAGTTTATAAAAGGTTCCATAAATGCCAATGGATACCTGACATGGTGAAGAATACCATCCAGACTGTATGGGGTTGCATTTCATATCATCTGCAGTTTATAAAAGGTTCCATAAATGCCAATGGATACCTGGCTATATTGGAAGGCAAATTGCTGCCAACCATTAGAGATCATTTCAACCTGCCAAGTAACTGCATCTCTCAGGATAACTGTGCTCCTTCTCATCAGGCGAAAAGTGTAAGTACACATTTCTGTAGTTACTTTAGCTTCATTTCTGCTGACGAGGCTACTAGAGACGGTCGTGTTCAAAGCCGCTAAGTGGATTTTTCTTATTTATTGATTTAAAATTATTGTTTTTCTAAAACTTTTGATTTAAATTTAGTAGTATAACATTATTTTGTGATTTTCTGATTAATTTGGTGTATTTATTCTTTACTCGGCCTTGTAATTGCATAAAAGTATCGGTAAAGGTTTAAACGTGTTTCAACTCCGCTACCGTTCGTAATTTTCCCGCCTTTGTGATACGATAGTTATATACCTACTAGATAGCGTTAGTTGAACTTCGTTAGCAGTTATATTGTACGTTTAAATAAATACATATAACGACTTAGATTACAAACGTAATATAATTAATTATATTTAACATAATTAATAACATAACATAATTAATTATAATTAATTAATAAATTAATAGAATCATGACTCAGACCAGAGCAGCAAAGCAAAAGGCTCAAGCTAATGGAAGTGCTGTGGCTCAGAGCAGAACTGAGGGGGGCAGTTGTCCTCTGACCCACAGCCTTATAAAATGCACTGTTTGCTTGATGTTTGCAGAGCAATCGGGTACGGGACATGATACTGCCAAGGGGGATGTCTTTGTGTGTGCGCGATGCAAGGAGTGTATCGATATCAGGCAACAACTCGGCGTTCTTGTGGGCCTATATGAGAGCTTGAAGGACAGGGTGGATGCCCTCGAAGAAACTAAATTGAGGGGCCCATCAAGCTCTCAGCTGCCCACATCAACGCCAGAGCTTGCACTTGGGCATCGCGTGACACAGAAACAACCCCCAAGGCAGAATGCGCTGGTCTCGAAGGAACTAGTAGTTGTTGGTGACTCTATTGTCAGGGAAACGGGGAACATGCTTTGTAAAAAAGATAGGTGGAACAGGAACAGGGTATGTCTGCCAGGGGCAAAGGTTGATGACGTTGTAGAGCGAATATCATCTTTTAAGGGCACAAAAGGTGATATAGTTGTACACGTTGGCACTAATAATATTAAGAGTAGGAGACCGGCAGAATTACTTCACAAGTACAGGTCACTGTTGAACAAAAGCCGAGAATTAGGGTTGAATTTGAAAGTGTCTGCAATTCTGCCCAGACACGATAGGAGGGAGTATATGATGAGAGCCTTGTCGATCAATTCGGCCCTGGAAAGATTGTGCAAGGCTCAAGGGGTAGAATTTTTTTCAGCCTGGACTGTACTTGTTAACAGGAGAGATTGCTTCTACAGGGATGGGATACACTTAAATAGAAAGGGTGCAAGAATATTTGCTGATGCTATCGAGGCAGTGTTAGGTGTGTCGGAAAACTGCTAGCTTGGGGGGAGACAAAGACCAATAGATTGACAGTAGCCACTGGCAGAGGTGAAAGAGATTCTTGCACTGCTTCTATTAGAATGAGCAGAAGCCTGAAAAACAAGATGCATGGTATTTCAGAGCCTGCTGCGAGCCATTGCGGTACAAGTAAACACATGGGTTGTGTTAGGGTAGCTAAGAATAGAAACAGGTGCAGGTGTACTTGCGTGTACACCAATGCTAGGAGTTTAGTAAATAAATTTGATGAATTTGAGGTATTGCTCAAAACATCAAAGGCAGATATTATTGGGATATCAGAGACGTGGTGTCACACAGATATAAGAGATGCAGAACTGCAATTTGGGGAGTACAACGTCTACAGAAAGGATAGACAGGATAGGAAGGGGGGAGGGGTTATGCTATTAGTTAAGAAACACATAAAAACCAAGGAAGTGAAGCCAGTCGACATCGCTGGACAGTGCAGTGTTGAGTCAGTTTGGTGTGACATAAGCATTGGGAGATCAAAATTGAGAGTAGGAGTGTGCTATAGGCCTAATGACTCTGATGAGTATAATAAGGAACTGTACAGGGAAATAGAGTGGGCCAGTAAATCAGAGAGTCTTATAATGGGAGATTTTAATTTCCCAGATATTGACTGGAATTTGGGGCCTGGTTACTCACACACTAGCAGGGCTTTTGTGGATTTATTGGATGATTGTTTTCTACATCAGCATGTTCGGGAGTAATACTCTTAGTTATCTAGAGGGAGTAATACTCTTGATTTGATTATCAGCAGTGATTCTTCATGCATTAAGAATCTGCAGATAAATGAACCACTAGGTGGCAGTGATCACAGTGTGCTGAAGTGGGATTTACTCAAAGAGGTAACTACCATTAGGGGTCAAGGGAAGGGTTATTGCTTTTGTAAAGGTGACTACGACGGACTTAGACAGTATTTAAATTCTATACAGTGGGACCAACTGATGATGTTACCAACAGCAAATTCAAAATGGGAAGCATTCAAAGAACTTATCTTGGAAGCTACTAGGCTTTACATACCAACTAAGAAATATTGTTCAAGGTTTAGGCCAAAATGGATGTCAGATGAACTAATGAGGCATATGGCAGAGAAGAAAAATGCATGGGATACTTACAAATTAACACATGACACAGAAGCCTATGATAGATACAAGTTGATATGCAACCAAGTTACAAAGGAGGTTAGGCAGGCGAAGGCAGATTACGAGAAATCCTTGGCAAGGGATGCAAAGAAAAACAGCAAAGAGTTCTTTACTTATGTAAACTCGAGAAGGAAGGGGATGAATCAGATTGGTCCATTTGATATTGATGGGTCAACTGTTGATGATCCTGCTCAGGTAGCTAACAAACTAAATGAATATTTTGCATCGACATTCACACATGAAGAGTTATTCAGCAAGGGGAATGCCAGAGGTGTATTCAACTCTAGCAGTAAGCTATAGAATCTTGAAATAACTGGGAGTAAAGTGGAGGAGAAACTGTTGAAGATAAACACAAGAAAGGCACCCGGGGTGGATGGGATCTATCCAGTTATATTAAAGGAGGCAGCAAAGGAAGTAAGCAAACCCTTAGCCATAATTATGAGAGCTTCCTTGGACTCAGGGGAGGTACCCATAGACTGGAAATGTGCAAATGTGACCCCAATTCGCAAAGGAGGATCAAAGGCTGACACAAGTAATTATAGACCTGTGAGCTTAACTTCTGTTCCAGGAAACTTAATGGAGGCACTGGTTAAAGAAGCACTGCAGGATCATTTAGACAAGACTTCAGTTATAGCTAAGACACAGCATGGTTTTGTTAAGGGGAAGTCTTGCCTGACCAACTTGATTGGATACTATGATGCAGTCACAAAAGTACTGGATGCAGGGAATAACTTTGATATTATATACTTGGATCTTAGAAAGGCTTTTGATACTGTTGCACATGGAAGACTACTACACAAATTGGAGCAGTGTGACATTGGAGGCAAATTGCTGCTATGGATAAAGGGATGGTTGAGGGAGAGAAGACAGAGAGTGGTAATCAATGGACACTGCTCATCGTGGACTAATGTTATTAGTGGAGTCCCTCAGGGCTCAGTGTTGGGTCCATTATTGTTTTCTGTATTTATAAATGATATTGATGATGGTATATCAAGCTTAATGTCCAAGTTTGCAGATGATACAAAGGTTGGCAGGGTTGTCAAGGACACTACTGACACTATGCTGCTGCAACAGGATCTGGAAAGGTTGAGCAGATGGGCTGAGAGGTGGCAAATGAAGTTTAACATTGACAAATGTAAAGTACTACACATAGGAAACAGCAACCCCAGAGCAACGTATCAACTCTGTGGTACTACACTGACAGTGGTAGAGAATGAAAGGGACTTGGGGGTGGTTGTGCAGGCAGATATGAAGTTCTCTGAGCAGTGCAGATGGGCTGCAAGAGTAGCTCATGGAGTATTGTCAATGATATACAGGAATTTTTCTAGCATGGATAAGGAGGTGATTATTCCATTGTATAAGGCAATGGTCAGGCCACACCTAGAGTACTGTATACAGGTCTGGAGGCCTCATTTCAAGAAGGATGTAGAGCTGCTGGAACGAGTACAGAGAAGGGCAACAAGATTAGTGAATGGAACAAAGGGGTGCTCTTACGAAGAAAGGCTTAAGTTTTGCAAATTACAGTGTCTGGAGACTAGGCACCAGCGAGGTGATCTGATAGAGGTGTATAAAGCCTTGAATGGTTTAAGCATGCTCAATGCTGATGGGATTCTTCCTCTAGCTCAGAAAAATCGCCTGAGAGGGCATAAATTCAAATTGAGGAAAAACAGATGTAGAATAGACGTGCGGAAATTTACCTTTAGCCAGCGGGTGGTTGGTTGGTGGAACAGACTTCCATCCCTTGTGGTGGAGGTTGATAGCCTAAATAAGTTTAAGGCTCAGCTGGACAGGTATTTTGAACGAACAGAGGGGTGAAGTGGAAGTGGGTTTTTTTTTTTTTTTTTTGGCTGATGCTGCATAAGCTTGCTTTCTTGCATCAAATGCCTCTACTAATGCTAATGCTAAAAAATGGTTGGAAGAACGGTCCATTACAACTCTTAGCTGGCCAGGAAATATCTCTGCCTGACCTGAATCCTATAGAGAACTGTTGGCATCGTATGGAATTTGCAGTTGCCTGAAAGAAACCAAAGACCCTTCATGAACTTCAGGAAGCCATAATTCGTGTTTGGAACCACGAACTATCAGTTGATTATCTTCAGAAATTTATCTTGTCGATGCAAATATTTAGCTTTTTTCTGTTTATGTACTACCTGTAGGCATCAGGGCCAGAGGCAGTTCAACTAAATATTAGTTTGCACCTGGTGAACTTTTCATTTTGTTTTCCATTTAAAATGATAAACTGAAGCAACTTGAGGGCTTCTGATAACATTTCAGCCATAATTGTCGTGTTTAGCAAAACTGTTGTATAAAGGTTGCAAATGCTCATTTTGGAATATTTTGAGAGCACCATTAATAAATATCTTTTGTTTATATTTCTATTTGTGATGCTAGTCATTAATATAACATAACATTGTGAAAATGGGTTAGAAATGTGAAATTCCTAGGTGAATGCACTTTCTTTGTACACCATATTCCTATGTGCCAGCCAACTTATATTATAATTACCGTATTTTCTGGTGTATAAAATACACCTCGAATTTTTAATAATAAATGTGGAAATAAATAAATCCCAATTTCTTTTTTCATATTACTATATTTAAACATTTAAGAATTACAACTATAAGAATTTTAATAATGTAAAATTGAATCCAAGAGCCATTATCAATTAAAATCCAGAATGGTCACCTTCACTATAATTCTTACTACCAAAATTAATTTCACTGTCATCCTGTTCTTCATCTTCATCATCCGAATGTTCATACCGAAAATTATCTTCAGTACTATCTAACGAATTGCTGATTCCACACTTTTTAACAGAGTTCTGTACTATTTCCTTCTTTATTTTATCCCAGGAGTCCTTAACCCACTGACGCACCTTTGTAATACTTGGCTGTTTCAGTGCTCTGTTGGGTGGCTTTCTGTGTTTATCATCCAATGGTTCCACTCTTCTCTCATGTATGTTTTAAAGGGTTTGTTGAGAGATATATCAAGTGGTTGAAGCTGAGAAGTCAGGCTTCCTGGAATTACAGTCAATTCTGTGTTGGCTTCTTTAAAAAAATTTTAAATGAAATCTGCAATGTGAGATTTTAAATGATATAACACCAAAAGTGATTTTTCCCCCCCATCAATACTCTGCTTTTCAGTTCCACACCTTTTCTATCCATTTCGTCATTCCACCTTCATCCATTCATCCATTATCATGCGTGTGTAGAATTATTCCGAGTGGTGTTTTTTCTTTTATAAGTGTTTTTCTCTTAAATATTAGAAAGGGTGGCAGTTCTGTTCCATGAATGTTCATACAAAAAGTTGTCTTCAGTTCCATCTAATGAATTGCTGATTCGACGCTTTTTAAAAGAGTTCTGTACTATTTCCTTCTTTACTTTGGCCCAGGAATCCTTAACCTGCTGACACACCTGTGCAATACTTTGCCGTTTCAGAGCTCCATTGGGTGTATATTCATGGCTTTGTGTTTATCATCAAATGGTTCCACTCTTCTCTCATGTATGTTTTAAAGGGTTTGTTGAGAGATATAACAAGTGGTTGAAGCTGAGAAGTTGGGCCTCCTGGAATTACAGCCAATCCTGTGTTGGCTTCTTTAAATTTTTTTAAAATTAAATCTGTGATGTGAGATTTTAAGTGATCTAACCGAAAGTGATTTTTCTTTCATCAATACTCCGCTTCTTCAGTTCTGCACCTTTTCTATCCATTTCTTCATTCCACCTTCGTCTATCCATCCATTTTCATGCATGTGTAGAATTATTCATCAAAGCCTCGTCTGCTGACGAGGCTAGTAGGAGCCAGGTGTGTTCAAAGCCGCTAAGTGGATTTTTCTTATTTATTGATTTGAAAATATTGTCTTTCTGAAACTTATGATTTAAATTTAGTAGTATAGCATTATTTTGTGATTTTCTGATTAATGTGGTGTATTTATTCTTTACTCGGCCGTGTAATTGCATAAAAGTATCAGTAAGGGTATCAAATCCACGTGTTACAAGTTGCAACTCCGCTGAACGACAAGTTTTTTAGCCATATTTAGCCACTTTATTGAATATTTTTTACATCAAATTATTTTCTGTAGCTTATAGACCTATTAAGGATCATTAGTTTATTCTGAATTGAGACAGCAAGATTTGAAAGTTAATTAATACTTAAGTGTCTGTAGATTTACCATTCGTAACTTGCTGCCTTTGTCATACGATACGTTATATACCGAACTAGATAGCGTTAATATAGTATAGGTTATAATATTGTCAGTTGATCAGTAGAATCTATTAAACTTGTTGAACTTCGTTGTCAATTAAATTGTACTTTTAACTAAATACATATAACGACTTAGATTACAAAAGTAACATAATTAATTAATACATAACTGATACAGAAATTATGTAAAGGGAACTCGTAGATAATTAATACTTGACACTGAAAAATATATATACCGTTATAACTGTGTTGAGATACAAGTTTAGGGTTATCATTTTGAACTGAAATTGAAATTTTATTAAAATTAATAGAAATCATGACTCAGACCAGAGCAGCAAAGCAAAAGGCTCAAGCTAATGGAAGTACTGTGACACAGAGGAGAACTGAGGGGGGGCAGTTGCCTTCTGAATCACAGCCTTTTAAAATGCACTGCTTGCATGATGTTTGTGGAGCATTCAGGTACGGGACATGATATTGCCATGGGAGATGTCTTTGTGTGCGCGCGCGATGCAAGGAGTGTATCGAAATCAGGCAACAACTCAGCGTTGTTATGGGCCTATATGAGAGCTTGAAGGACAGGGTGGATGCCCTCAAAGGAACTAAATTGAGGGGCCCATCAAGCTCTCAGCTACCCACATCAATGCCAGAGCATGCACTTGGTCATCACGCAACACAGCTGCAACCCCCAAGGCAGAATGCACTGGTCCCACAGGAACTAGTAGTTGTTGGTGACTCTATTGTCAGGGAAATGGGGAACTTGCTTTGTAAAAAGGATAGGTGGAACAGGATCAGGGTATGTCTGCCACGGGCAAAGGTTGATGACGTTGTAGAGCAGATATCATCTTTTAAGGGCACAAAAGGTGATATAGTTGTACACGTTGACACTAATGATATCAAGGGTAGGAGACCGGCAGAATTACTTAAGAAGAACAGGTCACTGTTGAAAAAAAAGCCGTGAATTAGGGTTGAATTTGAAAGTGTCTGCAATTCTGCCCAGACACGATAGGAGGGAGTATATGATAAGAGCCTTGTCGATCAATTCGGCCCTGGAAAGATTGTGCAAGGCTCAAGGGGTAGAATTTTTTTCAGCCTGTACTGTACCTGTACTTGTTAACAGGAGAGACTGCTTCTACAGGGATGGGATACACTTAAATAGAAAGGGTGCAAGAATATTTGCTGATGCTATCAAGGCAGTGTTAGGTGGGTCGAAAAACTGCTAGCTTGGGGGGGGAGACAAAGACTAATAGATTAACAGTAGCCACAGGCAGAGGTGAAAGAGATTCTTGCACTGCTTCTATTGGAATGAGCAGAAGCCTGAAAAACAAGATGCAGGATATTTCAGAGACTGCTGGGAGTCATTGCGGTACAAGTAAACATATGGGTTGTGTTAGGGTAGCTAAGAATAGAAACAGGTGCATGTATACTTGCGTGTACACCAATGCTAGGAGTTTAGTAAATAAATTTGATGAATTTAAGGTGTTGCTCAAAATATCAAAGGCAGATATTGTTGGGATATCAGAGACGTGGTGTCACACAGATATAAGGAATGCAGAACTGGAATTTGGGGAGCATAACGTCTACAGAAAGGAAAGACAGGATAGGAAGGGAGGGGGGGTTATGCTATTAGTTAAGAAACACATAAAATCCAAGGAAGTGAAGCCAGTCGACATCGCTGGACAGTGCAGTGTTGAGCCAATTTGGTGTGACATAAGCATCGGAAGATCAAAATTGAGAGTAGGAGTGTGCTATAGGCCTAATGACTCTGATGAGTATAATAAAAAACTGTACGGGGAAATAGAGTGGGCCAGTAAATCAGAGAGTCTTATAATGGGGGATTTTAATTTTCCAGATATTGACTGGAATTTGGGGGCTGGTCACTCACACTAGCAAGGCTTTTGTGGATTTATTGAATGTTTTCTACATCAGCATGTTCGGGAGGCAACTAGAGGGAGTAATACTCTTGATTTTTTTGATTATCAGTAGTGATTCTTCATGCATTAAGAATCTGCAGATAAATGAACCACTAGGTAGCAGTGATCACAATGTGCTGAAGTGGGATTTACTCAAAGAGGTAACTACAATTAGGGGTAAAGGGAAGGGTTATTGCTTTTGTAAAGGTGACTACGACGGACTTAGACAGTATTTAAATTCTATACAGTGGGAAAAACTGATGATATTACCAACAGCAAATTCAAAATGGGAAGCATTCAAAGAACTTATCTTGGAAGCTACTAGGCTTTACATACCAATTAAGAAATATTGTTCAAGGTTTAGGCCTAAATGGATGTAAGATGAACTAATGAGACATATGGCAGAGAAGAAAAATGAATGGGATACATACAAATTAATCCGTGACACAGAAGCCTATGATAGATACAAGTTGATCTGTAACCAAGTTACAAAGGAGGTTAGGCAGGCGAAGGCAGATTACGAGAAATCTTTGGCAAGGGATGCAAAGAAAAACAGCAAAGAGTTCTTTACTTATGTAAACTCTAGAAGGAAGTGGATGAATCAGATTGGTCCACTTGATATCGATGGGTTTGTTATTGTTAGTTATTTTTGTTTTTAGGAGCATTAGCAACTAAGGCCATATTGCTCCAGGATATGCAGTGGTCATTCCCTGACCTTTCCGCATCCTCTGTATTTGGTGGTGACGGGCTCGAACCCCGGTCTAATCAAGAAGCGTGTGCTACGCACTGCTGCTCCTTCCCACCTGGCTACGGAGGTGCCTCATATCGATGGGTCAACTATTGATGATCCTGCTCAGGTAGCTAACAAACTAAATGAATATTTTGTATCGACATTCACACGAGGAGTTATTCAGCGAGGAGAATGCCAGAGGTGTATTCAACTCTGGCAGTAAGCTAGAGAATCTTGTAATAACTGAGAGTAAAGTGGAGGAGAAATTGTTGAAGATAAACACAAAAAAGGCACCTGGGGTGTTTGGGATCTATCCAGTTATATTAAAGGAGGTAGCAAAGGAAATAAGCAAATCCTTAGCCATAATTATGAGAGCTTCCTTGGACTCAGGGGAGGTTCCCACAGACTGGAGGTGTGCAAATGTGACCCCAATTCACAAAGGAGGATCAAAGGTTGACACAAGTAATTATAGACCTGTGAGCTTAACTTCTGTTCCAGGAAAATTAATGGAGGCACTGGTTAAAGAAGCACTGCAGGATCATCTAGACAAGACCAATGACAAATCTGACCAATTTGATTGGATACTATGATGCAGTCACAAAAGAACTGGATACAGGGAATAACTTTGATATTATATACTTGGATCTTAGAAAGGCTTTTGATAGTGTTGCACATGGAAGATTGCTGCACAAATTGGAGCAGTGTGGCATTGGAGGCAAATTGCTGCTATGGATAAGGGGGTGGTTGAGGTGGAGAAGACAGAGAGTGGTAAACAGTGGACACTGCTCATTGTGGACTAATGTTATTAGTGGAGTCCCTCAGGGTTCAGTGTTGGGTCCATTATTGTTTTCTGTATTTATAAATGATATTGATGATGGTATATCAGGCTTAATGTCCAAGTTTGCAGACGATACAAAGGTTGGCAGGGTTGTCAAGGACACTACTGACACTATGCTGCTGCAACAGGATCTGGAAAGGTTGAGCAGATGGGCTGAGAGGTGGCAAATGAAGTTTAACATTGACAAATGTAAAGTACTACATATGGGAAACAGCAACCCCAGAGCAACGTATCAACTCTGTGGTACTACACTGATGGTAGAGAATGACAGTGGGTGGTTGTGCAGGCAGATATGAAGTTCTCTGAGCAGTGCAGACGGGCTGCAAGAGTAGCTCATGGTGTATTGTCGATGATATATAGGAATTTTTCTAGCAGGGATAAGGAGGTGATTATTCCCTTGTATAAGGCAATTGTCAGGCCACACCTAGAGTACTGTATACAGGTCTGGAGGCCTCATATCAAGAAGGATGTAGAGCTGCTGGAACGAGTACAGAGAAGGGCAACAAGATTAGTGAATGGAACAAAATGGTGCTCTTACGAATAAAGGCTTAAGTTTTACAAATTATAGTGTCTGGAGACTAGGCACCAGCGAGGTGATCTGGTAGAGGTGTATAAAGCCGTGAATGGTTTGAGCATGCTCAATGCTGATGGAATTCTTCCTCTTGCTCAGAATAATCACCTGAGAGGGCATAAATTCAAATTGAGGAAAGACAGATGTAGGATAGACGTGCGGAAATTTGCCTTTAGCCAGCGGGTGGTTGGTTGGTGGAACAGACTTCCATCCTTTATCATGGAAGTTGATAGCCTAAATAAGTTTAAGGCTCAGCTGGACAGGTATTTCGAACGAACAGAGGAGTGAAGTGGAAGTGGGTTTTTTTTTTTTTTTTGCTATTCCAAGTGTTGTTTTTCTCTTAAATATTAGAAAGGGTGGCAGTTTTGTTCCGTTGGTGCAACATCACAACACAACTGTGAATCTAGTTTTTTCATGCCCACTAGTTTTTATGCAAATTCACCTTTACAGTTCACTATTTTATGTCAAAGGTTATTGATGTTTCATCCATATTAGCTTTTTGAGCCAACTTTGAGTCCTCGTAGAAAAGCCTGTTTCTCTTCATAAAACAGTAGCACCAAGATGGTCCACCTTTGAAGTCTAAGATACCGTGGGCAAATTTCTGGGCTTCTATCTGTATCATCTTAATAGATATTGCTATTCCATTTTTACAGTGGTTTAAAACCTAATCCAAAATTACTTCTTCTACTGCTGGCCTCTTTGCCTCATAGACATCTTTTCACCTTGTTTATTGAAGTAAAAATATCTTTTTGCTGATGCCTAATTCTAATAATTTTTTTGGTTGGTGGGGGCCCAAACTGATGTGAAGCTGCTCTATTGCCATGTATCTCCACGTAAGCTACTACAAGCAACTTATAGTCCACGGTATAAGAAATCCTCTTGTTCTTATTTAACTTGGTCGTTATCTGTGAATAAAAAAAAATAAGGTTTCCATTTTCTTAAAAATAAAGTTACAATGCAAACCACCTAAAAATAACAATTACTACTTACAGTATTGACATTGTTAATAGAACGAAAATCAAAACACACAAATAACAGTGTAACTATTTCACACTACAGTACAGAAGATACATAACCTGCTTACACTACCTTTCAGGGTCCATGTCACTCACCTTATACTTGTTAATAGTGTTAATGAAAACTCCAAGATTAAAAAACCGCTCTCAGTACTCCGTGTATAAGACACATCTTGATTTTAGGACTAATTATGGGGTGAAAAAGTGCATCTTATATACCGGAAAGTATGGTTATGCTCTGTTAGTCTTGTTTGATTGAAATAGTCTTCATAAAAAATTCAACATGATAAATTACTTTCAGAGTCCACCTATGCCTATACTGGTTTTAAAAAAAAAAAAAATTGAAAAATTATGATTGGCATGGTGTAGCCCTAAATTGTAAATACAATTATGGTAGCATTTGTTTGAATTATGACAAAGGAATTTAATATTACATCCTGTACATTTTCCACATTTTTGAATGAATCATAGATATAATAACAATATTACATCTGTGATTGCAAAGCAGTAGAATTAGTACTATATACAGGATCGGACGAAAAAACAGCATCACTTTAGAAAAAAAAAAGTAACATTTGTAGTGAAACGGAAAAAAGTATTGTTTGATTAGTCGTTTTGTTTGTCGCAAAGCAAAGGTATTGCATCAGATAATGCTTCTATTGCGTGAGACAGATTGCAAGGTATTGCGTCAACCGTTTCTATAAATACGGCGTTGGAAGGGTATACCCTTGAGCCTTCTACCCCTTGAGCCTTGGAAGGCTCAAGGGGTAGAATTTTTTTCAGCCTGGACTGTACTTGTTAACAGGAGAGACTACTTCTATAGGGATGGGATACACTTAAATACAAAGGGTGCAAGAATATTTGCTGATGCTATCGAGGCAGTGTTAGGTGGGTCAGAAAAATGATAGCTTGGGGGATACAAGGACTAATAGTTTAACAGTATCCGTAGGCAGAGGTGAAGGTGATTCTTGCACAACTTCTATTAGAATAAGTAGCGACCTGGAGCGTGGGGTGTTGGGGGTTTCAGGGACGGATGGCAGTCATCCTGAAATAGGTGGGTATATGGGATGTGTTAGGATAACTAGGAATAGGAGTAGGAGCATGTATGCTTGCATGTATACCAATGCTAGAAGTATAGTAAATAAATTTCATGAATTTGAAGTGTTGGTCAAGACATCAAAGGCGGATATTGTTGGGATAGCAGAAACGTGCTGTCACACAGATATAAGGAATGCTGAACCGGAATTTGGGGAGTACAATGTGTACAGAAAGGATAGACAGGATAGAAAGGGAGGAGGTGTTATGCTGTTAATTAAGAAAAACATAAAATCAAAAGAAGTGCATCCAGTTGATATAGATGAACAGTGCACTGTTGAGTCAGTTTGGTGTGACAGAAGCACTGCGAAAGCAAAAATAAGAGTAGGGGTGTGTTATAGGCCTAATGACTCGAATGAGTACAATGAACAATTGTACAGAGAAATAGAGTGGGCTAGTAAATCGATATGTCTTATAATGAGGGATTTTAACTTCCCAGATATTGACTGGAACTTGTGGGTGGTCACTCACACACTAGTCAGACTTTTGTGGATTTTTTGGATGATTGTTTTCTGCAGCAGCATGTTCGAGAGGCAACCAGAGAAAGTAATACTCTTGATCTGGTTATCAGCAGTGATCATTCATATATTAGGAATTTGCAGATAAAAGAACCACTAGGTGGCAGTGATCACAGTGTACTGATGTGGGATTTACTTAAAGATTTAATTACCATCAGGGGTAAAGGAAAAGGTTTTTGCTTCCGTAAAGGTTTTGCTTCCGTAAATGGTGATTACATTGGTCTCCGACAGGTTTTAAATTCTGTACAGTGGGATAAACTGACAATGTTACCAACAGTAAATTCTAAGTGGGAAGCATTCAAGACACATTGTGGATGCTACTAAAAGTTTCATACCTATTAAGAAATATTGTTCAAGGTTTAGGCCTAAATGGTTATCTAATGAACTAATGAGACTCGTAACAGAGAAGAAAAATGCATGGGATGTATATAAATGATCAAGCGGCTCAGAAGCTATGGCAGATATAAGCTAGTCTGTAATCAGGTCACAAAGGAGGTTAGGCAGGCGAAGGCAGATTACGAGAAATCCTTGGCAAAAGATGCTAAGAAAAACAGCAAGGATTTCTTTACTTATATAAACTCTAAAAGGAAGGGGACGAATCTGATTGGTCCACTTGACATCGATGGTTCGAGTGTTGATGATCCTGCTCAGATAGCAAACAAACTGAATGAGTATTTTGCATCTACATTCACACAGGAGGAATTATTAAGGTTTGAAAATGGCAGAAGGTTATCAAATTGTAGCAGGATACTTAATGATTTTGTAATAACTGAAAGCAAAGTGGAGGAGAAATTGTTGAAGTTAAACATAAGAAAATCACCTGGGGTGGATGGGATCTATCCAGTTATATTAAAGGAGGCGGCAAAGCAACTAAGCAAACCCTTAGCCATAATTATGAGAGCATCCTTGGACTCAGGGGAGGTTCCCATGGACTGGAGATGTGCAAATGTATCCCCAATTCACAAAGGGGGATCGAAGGGTGACACGAGTAATTACAGACCAGTTAGTTTAACTTCTGTTCCGGGTAAAATAATGGAGTCACTGGTTAAAGATGCATTGCAGGATCATATAGACAAGAGTGCAGCAATAATTCATACACAGCATGGGTTTGTTAAGGGAAAGTCTTGTCTGACAAATTTGATAGGATATTATGATGTGGTTACAAAGGAACTGGTTGCAAAAAATAATTTTGATATCATATATTTGGATTTCAGGATAGCTTTTGACACTGTTGCGCATGGAAGACTATTGTACAAATTGGAGCAGAATGGTATTAAGGGTAAGTTGCTACAATGGATAAAAGGATGGTTAAGTGAGAGAAGACAGAGGGTGGTAATCAATGGGTGCTGCTCTTCGTGGACTAATGTTATTAGTGGAGTCCCACAGGGTTCGGTGTTAGGTCCACTGTTGTTATGTATATTTATCAATGATATTGATGAAGGTATATCAGGCTTAATGTCGAAATTTGCAGATGATACAAAGGTTGGCAGGGTTGTTAATGACAGTAATGGCAGTGTGCTACTGCAACAGGATCTAGATAATTTGGGCAGATGGGCTAAGAAGTGGCAACTGAAGTTTAACCTTGACAAATGCAAAGTACTGCATATGGGTAGAAGTAACCCCAGAGAAACGTACCAACTGTGTGGTACTACACTTAAGGTGGTAGAAAATGAAAAAGACCTGGGAGTAATTGTGCAGTCAGATATGAAGTTTTCTGAGCAATGCAGGCAGGCTTCCAGGGCAAGTCATGGGGTTTTGTCAATGATATATAGGAATTTTGCTAGCAGGGAGGAGGTGATTGTCCCTCTGTATAAGGCAATGGTCAGGCCACGCCTTGAGTACTGCATACAGGTCTGGAGGCATCATTTTAGGAAGGATGTAGATTTACTTGAGCGTGTACAGAGAAGGGCAACAAGATTGGTGATGGGAATGAAGGGATCCTCTTACCAAGAGAGGCTTAAGTTCTGCAAATTGCAGTGGCTGGAGACTAGGCACCTGCGCGGTGATCTGATTGAGGTGTATAAGGCCTTGAATGGGTTGAGCACGCTGAATTTTGATGGGATCCTTTCACTTGTTCAGATTACGAGCCTAAGGGGGCATAAATTCAAATTAAGAAAAGACAGATGTAGAATAGACTTGCGGAAATTTGCCTTTAGCCAGCGGGTGGTTAATTGCTGGAACAAACTTCCATCTGTCATTGTGGAAGTTGATAGGTTGAATAAATTTAAGGAGGAACTGGACAGGCATTTGGAGGGAATGGTGTGATTTTTTTTTTTTTTTTTTTTTTTTTGGCTGATGCTGCATAAGCTCATACACTTGCTTTCTTGCACCACATGCCACTACTACTACTACTACATGCTCATTAGTATTCTGTTTTGCGGAGGTGTAAGCATGGCTCCATATGTTCAGTTGACACCAAGAAACAAAAGGGTAGCTGTTGCTCTGTCCCAGAAAGGGCTTTCTTTGCATGCTATCGCTGATAAAATAGGCTGCCACCAGTCAACAGTATCCCGGGTGCTGAAATTAAAGTGTGACACTGGTGATGTGAAGAGAAGACCTGGATCAGGCCATAAGGGAGTGACGCCTTCCCAAGATCGATATTTGAAATGACTATGCCTTTGTAATCACCATGCTAGTACTCCTGATCTAAAGCTGGACTTTGAGATGGCCTCTGGTGTTCAAACAAGTGCATGAACTATCCAAAGACAGCTTTCCGAATGTGGTCTGCCTGCCTATCGGCCAAAGAAGAAACCCTTGTTGACCCAACAAAGGAGTGACTTGCTTGGGCTAAAACGCATGTTTCATGGACAAAAGAGCAATGGGACACTGTCATCTTTTCTGACGAATCGAAATTCAACCTGCATGGCTCGGATGGGAAGCGATATGTCAGAAGACGAAAATCGTAGGCATACCATCCTGACTGCATAACACCGACTGTAAAGTTCCACGCTGGTCAGATGGTCTGAGGATGCATAACAAGCAAAGGGGTGGGGTGAATAAGTTTATTAACGGAACGGTGAATGCAGAAACCTACACTGCTATCTTGGAGGAGTGTCTGAAACCCGTTATTAGGGATCACCACACAGACATCCAAAACTGCATTTTTCAACAGGACTGAGCACCTTGCCACACAGCAAAATTGGTAAGTTTTATGCTATTTAGATTTAATGATGAGTTTGTCTTCTTGTCTCACAAGGCTTAAAACATACTTACACCAATGTTTTCCCTCGTTTTTCTCCCTTATAAGGTGCAGTCATACCTCAGAAATGCGGGCATTACAGTGTTGGACTGGCCCGGCAACAGTCACATTTGAACCCTACTGAAAATTGCTGGTACAAAATGTACCAGCAATTTTCAGTATATCCCGTCTAAAATTGCTCAGAAGAAGCCAACAAGTAAGATTTAGCTGCTGGAGAGCATTGTAAGGGTGTGGTACCATGAAATTGAGCAACCGTATATCCAGAGGTTGGTTAACTCTATGCCAGATCATTGCAAGGCTGTAATTGCAGCTCGAGGAGGAACAACAAAATATTGAGGACTTATTTTGCTGATTTATAGTACATAATACCATTATGTTAATTTGTCATTTCAGTTTGTACACGTAAATGCAATAAAAATGTATGTTTGGTTGTCATGATTGCCAATTGCATGATTTCTCATATTTACGTTAATTATGCATTTTACCCTTTGGGAAGATATTTATGGCAGTCAAGTATATCAGGTGGAGTTTTTTTGTTGGATTTCATTCAGAGAGATATATATATATATCCCATCTAACAAATGCATTTTGAACACTTCTGCAACCCACAATGCAGTGCAAAACACATTATTTGCAAAATTCACAAGTGGCGCAGTTTTTTTTGTCTGCCACTGTATTATATCAATAATATTATTTTTCAAATCAGCACTATATTTTAGTGTCATTTCAGTATTTCACTTTTTTATTAGTGTAATTTCAATATTTCATTATCATTGTATGCATCTTGGAATTAAAATAACGCTTGCACACCCACGTGCACACACACACGCACACACACACTTAATGTGTGGGCTCACTGTTGGATATACTCCAGTTTTAGTTGTGTGGACATGTCTATACATACATACATATATATATTTCCCCCCACACAAACACACACTTTTTCAGTGCAGCACGTGTGGATATGTACAATTTTTTTGAAACTACAAGTGCATACTGCCATCTGTTAACTGTGAGCTTTTGATATTGTTATTCGTAATACAGTAGTAATATCAAAAGCTCATAGTTAATAGATGGCAGTATGTACCTGAAGTTTAAAAACTGAAAATTGGAGCATAGCTTACTCTGTCAAGTTACTTGTGACTTCAATACCATGTGCCTTACACAAACCGAAATTGAAGAAATTCTCTGAAATTTAGTACTAGGGGTTGGGGAAATTGATTCAATGATACAGAATTTGAAAAAGATAATGACATGTTAGCAAATGGTGAAAAACCAAGAAAAAGTGGAAAGTTCAATGGTGGATAATGATTTCAAATGGCCACAGTAACTAGTTATTTGAAACCAGTTATTTTTGATTTTGGTAATAATCGAAATTGCATTTTAACTGTGTTCATAAATGCAATTAATTAATTTTTTAATATTAATTAGTCTGACATTGTTAAAGTGCAACTGAGATTATTACCAAAATCAAAAATAACTGGTTTCAAATAACTAGTTACTGTGTGGTCATTTGCTAACATGTCATTATCTTTTTCAAATTGTTTACACCTGAAAGAAATAAAAGCTTAAGCTGATGAAATTGCAAAACTGTGTGAATAAACACACTTAAAAACTGTCAGTGAAATTGAATATAATACTGAGCTTAATTTCAGTTAATTTACATTCTTGTTCTTTCTTTCTTTCCAGTTGATTTGGATCTAAGAGATATCACAAGTGTTAAATGTAAAATTTATACTTTGAGTAGTGATTCTACTATATGTACTGATGAGTATGCTAGCAAAGTAATGCAAAGGTAAGCAGTATTTTAATTATTTTTAACAGCTGAGTCCTTTGACTTCATTGGAGGATTTTAAATATTACAATTTCAGTTATATTTTATGAAAAAAAAAAAATTTTTTTTTGTTTGTTTTCTTTACATATGAACACTGAATAATCATGTATGGTGTGGACATTACTCGTAATATAGAATCTCCAGAAAGTCATTGTGCATCTCTATAAATGACAAGTATCAATATAAAATCTTCATTTAAAATGTAATGTATGGGAAAATTATTTTATACAAATCCTTATAAAAAGTTTTAAGTCTTTTGTCAAAATGGTGCCCACATGCACACAAACAGGTGGTCACATGCATGTCTGTATGTGTGCAAAGAGACAATCAAGTCTGCCTCACTTATTTTTGTAATTACATTTGTGATGCCTTCCTCCAACTCTTGAATTTCACTGAAGTGATCTACCTTAGGGACTTGCTTCTTTGTACCAGATTCCTCGTGGTTTTCAATCTGAGTTTAATTGTTTACTTCTAACATGAGAATTGAAGGGCATAACTGAATCACGGAGATATACTAAATAAAATTAGAGGAACACCTCAATGCATGTAATTAAAATAACATTTATTAAATTTTTGCAATGTGAACAATTACAGTTACATTTCTACTATGTAGATAATTAAACAAAACCACATGTTTCGATCTCTTCCTCAAGATCTTCAACTGTAGTAAGAAAGAGAAAAGAAAGATTCCTTTCTCTTTCTTACTACAGTTCTCAGTCTTCCAGTTAAAGATCTTGAGGAAGTATCAAAAAAGAAAAGACAAGGGAGTTTATTTTTCTTACTGCAGTTTTAACTCTTTCACTTGAAAATCTCAAGGAAGAAATTTAAACATATGGATTTGTATAAGTATCTATTGTAATTGCTTAGATCTCAAAAATTTAATAAATTTCATGTTAATTACGTTGTATGAAACAAGATAGAATATCTTATTAAACTTGTGATGATTAAATACATTTCCAGAAAAAAAAATAAAAATTCTCTGACTGCATGTGCTGATTGAATAGAAATCCATTTCTAACTTGTAGTTAAGAGTGTCATTATTTCCTTTGGATTTGTTACAACCTGTGTAATGCTTTTTAAAGGCTACATATATATATATTTTTTAAATCTGTCAACTGTTCTAACATCTGGCAATATCATCCTAAATTAAGTGAAAATAAATAAGTCTACTATGGATTGCTGGAAAAAATTGAAATAGAACTAATCACTACACAAAATATGCACTTCAAGGAAAAGAGGAAACTTATCTTGCTTGCAATAGACTAATCAATGTAATACATGAAGACAGAAAATAGCATAGGTAACAATTTTAAATACAAAAGTCCACAATATTTGCATCTTTCAGAGATGCATAATTTTGCATTAATTGGAGATTAATCATGTGGAAATATTTCTCAGAAAATCTTCATTTGTTTCTTTATATATTCTGAATTCACTGTTTAGACCAAGTAGTTTTGGTTGCTTTGTGGCCTTGAGAAAGTGTTTTTTATTGAAGTCATCTCATATCTGGTTTCTTTCATAATGATTATCACTGTTAGTATCATTCTTTCTTCAGAAAAGAAACTCGCCTGGGAGTTCCTTTTCTGAAGGATGATGAAAATAAATAATTTGCTTTTAATCCTTTGTTTGGCCAGAAAAAGAAAAATCATTAAGAAATATCTATTCATGGCTGCATTATAAACTTCTAAAGATAGGATGAAATTTTTCTGCATAAT
Source organism: Mastigoproctus giganteus (assembly GCF_048544385.1). Taxonomy (NCBI): domain Eukaryota; kingdom Metazoa; phylum Arthropoda; class Arachnida; order Uropygi; family Thelyphonidae; genus Mastigoproctus; species Mastigoproctus giganteus. Next base: position 37,657,096 of record NC_143575.1, read on the forward strand.
TATAGATTATGCAGTGCAGAGAGTTTGGTAAAACAAATCAGAGTTGCATGGTCACTTTTTTGGCAGTGGAGAAAAGTATGATTGATTGGCAATTTTATTTATTTTTATTACATACGCAAAAGTACACTTCTTTGCATGTATCAGTTAGCCATTCTGATACTTTATTTTTATTGTGCTTATAGTATTTTTTAAAACATTAATTGTAATGTTCTAAAAATATTTAAAAAAATTTTTAGAACATTACACTTCTCAGGGTTGCACTATAAAATTAGCCCATGCACATATTTATGTTGTAAAAGTTAATTTTTTTTTATTTAGCATATTATTCATAATGCATCCTGATTTTACTGAAGTACAGTTCATTTCTTATCATATCCTCATCCAAAGGAAAGACCCGAGACAAACCCATAAAAAAGAAAAAGAGCTGCTACAGAGAATATGGTCTAGAAGGCATAATGTTCTGCACATTCCTTAGAGGTGAATTGTGACTGTTGTGAGGTATATGAATAAAATCCTTGGACCCTTTGTCAGACTTTAGAGGCACAGCAGAGCCCAATTTCTTCTAATGGATAATAATACCCCCTCTTATAGAGCCCTATTGGCAGAATTCCATTGAGCATACTCTCGTTAATAGAATGGGAATCCCTTGTGAGCATTGCCAGCTATCAGGTTAATTATAGCCCCTATTTGAGGACTACAGCCTCTGGTTGATATCTATTTTTAGGTATGCATGATTTAATTTGCATATTACAGAAATTACATGTGCCTCTAAGTTCACAAGTACTATTGTCATTATGTAATATGGAAAAACAAATTTTCTTTGGTTGGTATCAGTTGTTTTGCAAAACTATTTCATTTTGATCATTTATACCTTAATTTTTGTCCATGAGTTTATGTATTTTTTATCTGTAGAGTATGAGGGGTGATCATTTAATTTGCAGACTGGTGCAAAGTTTTATGTTTATCACACAAACTTTCCATAACTGCTGATAGAGGCACTCTCCCTGATTACTATTGAGCAGACTCTGTGTGTGCATGCCAGTACTTGTCAAACTAGTGTTATATGAAGAGAGTTTTTTTAGCTGCATATCACTGACGATGGTTCTGCACATTTTTATCCATAGCAAGTATGTGTCGGATATACAGATTGAACAGCGATATGTGATTCATTATTGTGTCAGACAGGGCTTAAATGCATCGGAAACAGTTAAAGAGATGAATGAAGCGTGTGGTAATGAGTGTCTTAGTAGGACTGTCACATTCTGGTGTGACGAACTGCCTGATGTGAAGTGGTTTCTCCATCAAGACAATGCCAGGCCCCATATGACTAATATTGTGCAGGCAGTAATCACTGCCATAGGTGCTGAGGTTCTGCCACATCCTCTTATTCACTTAGCCCCCATGTGATTTCATCCTGTCTGAAGAAAGCTCTGAAAAGCATGCGTTTCACATCCGACACAACGATGCTTGCAGAGCCACAATGGAAGCACTTTGCATTCTTTTGAAAAATGGCTTTCAAGAAGCATTTAATGCGTGGGTATGATGGTGACAAAAGTGTGGGAAGTTTAAGGGAGAGTATTTCAAGAAGGAGAAATCTGCAGAAGATTCAGATGATGACAATTGAGATATGATCTTACACCAGTCTGCGAATTAAATGATGATCCCTTGTATTACTGACTAGAAAAAAAAAATAAATCTTTTAGCAGCTGCATTATAAGCTAATCAGATTTTTACGAGGTCATGCCAGTTATGAAATTCAGCCAGTAACCAGTTAGGTTATGTGGGCATTTTAAAAAATAATCATCATTGTTATTTTTTAAGGAGCCCAAAGTCCTAATAGCTAAATGGGGAAAGAATCCAAAGAAGCTGGGTGAAAATAATTCCTTTTGGGATACTCTTACTCTTGATATCAAGTCTGTAGCAGTAGTACAATGGCTTTTGAAGTAAATTTATCCATTGTATCTACTACATCTCACACATATCTCAATTGTCCCATAACACCCATGGATGCTTATAAGAAATCTATGCCATGTTTGGATTTATGAATATTTCTCATTAAATTTCCTCTCTGGTCAATTAATTATTGACTTAATGAGTACATTTAATATATTATAAAATATTCATAAATAGCCATACTGTAAGCACTTAAATGTTTTGAAATCAACATCACATTCTTGCATTTATCAAAATTTGTTTCACTTACAAATAAGAGAAAACTAAAACTAAATTTATAATAATAGACTTTGTGATGCAAAACATTACCTCTGATTATTTAAAATATAATATCGTTATATTATGCAGGAACATTTATAAAAATCCACAAATGGATTTTTATACATTTTTACCTTGTTTACTTTTTTTTTTTTCAGTCACAGCAAAATAAATTGTGTATATCTAAAAGTAAATGCACTGTTTTGTTTTTGAATCTGCAGTGAGCATGACATTTAAATAATTACTGGAAATTTTAATCTTTCATTGGTATTTAAAGTATATTTGATTTACTTCAATTTACAGATGCCTTTCAATACCAGTTACTATGCGGGCTGTAATTCGAAAAGCACAAGGTCAGCAACAGCAAAATCGGCCATCTAGTCAAGGTGATATGTATTGTGCTACAGTTTCTGGTGGAAGTGGAGTTCCCTATCTTTCTCATCTGCCTAGTTATGGAGGAAGTTTGTCTAATGGATCTACTTTTACTGGTGGTGACTTTTCACATTTAGCATCAAGAATGTGCAGTAAGCCTTCTGATGGTGCAATGGGTGAACAGTTAAGTGCAGTTGGAAAAATTAGCTTAGATCATAATATGGATTCACAAACATATGGTGTCACATCTTCACTATCTCATGCATCAGATACCACCCTCAATATTGCTACAGCCCAGTTACAAAATATGAATCAGCACAATGTACCTCCAAATTCTAATGCTCAACAGCAGCAACACCCTGATTTGTTTGGGTTAGGAAATGAGAGAAGTGGTCTTGGTGGGGGACCATCAAATCCACTTTTAGGAACCCTTCTATCTCAAAATGGTGGAAATGGCTCTTCATCTGCACAGTTACAGTATCAACAAGCAAAGCATGCCAATACAATGCTCATGAGTATGCTCAGTGATGTTCCAGCTGCTAATTCTACTTCCACCTCGTTTCCTTTTTTAGGGCAAGGGAACACTGCAGCAGCAGCAGCAAAACCTCGAAAACAGAGAAAAAGGAAAGCAACATCTGATAGCCGAAGTCCCGGTAGCTCAACAGGTAAGAGTCCAAAAAGGAAGTTAAGTGAAGATGATTCCTATCGGGATACTCCTACTCCCGATATCGAGTCTACAGACAGTACCACAATGCCTTTTGAAGTAAATTCATCCTTAGCTTCTACTATTGATCACGCACATCTTAATCGCCCCATAGCACCTATGGATGTTTACATCAAATCTGAGCCATCTTCTGGACAGGTTTTTCCACAAAGAACAGGAAGTACTGAAAGTTTTGTAGGGCAGGAAAATTTTCAAAGGCAAAATTCTACTCAGTCTGTAACTAGTGCAAGTGATTCAAGTAGTATTCATGAGACTTGTAGTACAAACAGCAACCCTGATCCATTTAATGGTATTCCACAAACAAAGCATCAATATCAGTATAATCCAGATAGTAGTAATCTTGAATTCAATCCTGACTTTCTTAGTAATTCAGAATCAGCATATGCTGATAGTGGTATGGAAACAAGTGATCTTGATTTAGAAACTTGTGATTCTAGTGCATTTAGTGTGGAATTAAATCCTACTTCTACAACTACAAAGTTATCAAATCAAGATCGATCAAGTAAGAAATCAAAAAAATGCAAAACTGAAATTGATTCAAAATTAATTAAGTCCATTGGAAGTGAAGAAAAAAGTGTCTGCCAAGATTTGCAAAGTATGGAAGAAGGAAGTGAGGATGAGTATTCTCATATTCCACAAAAGCCAGTAGTAGAAGAAAAATCTCATAGTGAAGATTCCCCTTCAGTGGTTATAAAAGCAATTCCTACTACTCATCCTTCTCAGCCAGTTGTGCTTAGTACAAGTTTAAAAATTGCCAAATCCATAGATGGATTAAAAATATCAAAATCAGAAATGAAAATTAAGCAAAGGGATGGACGTCGCTCTAGTAGTGCAGGAAATGGTTTAGATGGCTCACTTGGAAGAAGAAAAGGTGATGGGAAAAAAGAAAAGAAAAGAAGAAGAGCTGAAAGTGCTGATAGTATATCTAATAAATCTGCAATTCGACCCATTCATGTTAGTTTAGATTCATCATTAATGCCTCCTCCGGCATCAAGTTCAGATACCATGACAGTTTCCACTACTTGTTCAGATACTCAACCTATCCGTCCAATAACCCTTAATGTAAAGACACAATCTACTGTTTCTTCTGGATCTTCTCCATCTAGGTCCAGGTCTCCAATCTTATCAAAGAAAGTTTCACTCTCTAGTTCAGGCAGTGGAAGCAACCCTAACAACAGTCCTACAAAATCTTTGGGGACAAAAAATACTCAAGGAGAAAAGACAACAGTCAAACCATCTCCCCCTCGTCAGTCACACCAAAGTAGTTTAAAGGCCAGCAGTTCAGAATCAGATGGAAGTTCCTCTCCCGGTAGCACCAAAGTTATGCTGTCAACATCCCTGAAGCTCCAGACAAAACATAAACAGAATACTGCATTAAAATCTAGCAGTTCTAGTGGAAACAGTAGTACTTCATCTGGAAGTAGTGGACAGGGACAAGTTGTATCCAGCTCTCATTCTAATACTGGAGGATCTTCACCCAATAAGGCAAAGCCTGCTACCATCAAATTAAAAAACTTGAACCTTCCTCCTTCTACAACTATCACTCCTATTCCTTCTAAGCCATCATCTTTATCTCCAACATCTCATTTGCCTCTTGTTAGTCCTCCTGTTTCTTCAAGCATTTCTATAATTCCTACATCTGTTCCAAATCAGAGTTCTGGAAAAGCCCTGCTTTCCAGTTCAGGAGGAGGAAACAGCATGAAAGGTAACAAGGCTGCCCTCCGCTCTAGAAAAGGCTCCTTAAGTGCTGTTATTGATAAGCTCATGGTGTCAGCAAGTAATGCTCAGCATGTTTCTTCTGTGTCAGTTGATGGCTCTAAGGTTGAAAGTACAGGAAGTAAATCTGATAGTGTGGACCGAAGAGATTCAAAATTAGAAAGAAAAGAAAGTAGTGCTAAAGAATCTCTAAGAGATAGAGAAGGTTCTGTGAAAAGTAATGAGGGGAAATCAAAATATTTTGGTTCGGATCAGTTCACAGTAAAGCCGAGTTCTCAGGGAATCAAACTTACTGTTACAAAGACAAGATCTAGTGATAGTTCAAAGTCTTCTAGCAAAATAAAATTGCCATCAAAATCTCCATCAGTAGGTTCTGGTGTTTCAAGTTCATCGAAATCTTCTAGTTTGTCAAATAACAGTTCACTTTTAAAAGGTGGTAGCTCATCACCCTCATCAAAAAAATCTGGAACTTTGACATCCAGTTTGTGTATTTCTCCAAAGACATCAAGTAGCTCTGGTCAGTTCAAAACATCTGCATCTGTGCAGAAAACATCACCACCATCAAACACTCCAACAACTTCATCACCAAGAGTGACAAGCTCAACTACAAGTAGTTTATCAAAACCTGTTACTAAAATGTCTGTCTCATCATCATCCTCTGCATCCCAAAATAAAGCTAGTTCTTCAAATTCTAAGACTACTGAAAAATCTGAAAAGAAGACTATTTCAAATCCTAGTGAGGCCAAAGTTACCCATTCATCTGAGTGCAGAAGTGATAAAGTAACCACCAGTGTTCTTACCATTGGTTCTAATTTAATGCCGCCACCACCATCAAGTAAGTCTCTCTCTGATCACAGTAGATCATCTAGTAGCGGAAGTACACCAAAACGTTCTGATGAATCTCCAGTGTGTCTTTCCCCCAGGCACACGCCTACTCGTGATAGTTCTTCAGAAGAATCCGAAGGAGAAAGAGCATTTAGGTTACTGTTAGCACAAACTAAAATGGAAAGTCAAAATGGTGCTGAACAGGGAGGAGCTCCTATGTCCAAAGCATTTGAAGTAGAAAGTACAGCTCTAAAGCTGGATAGTGTGGGTAGGACAGAATTGGAGGACAAAACTACATGGGTGTCAAGTAGTACTGATATTAGACCTTCAAGCACACCAAAAGTTCAAAAATTGCAAGAGGATATAGAAAATTTGAATGATACATATATAACAGGTGATTCAGAAAGAAAGACCACCTCTCAGACTGAAGTATCCTCATCTAGTAAACATGACCTTGCTGTTAGTACTACTCTAGTTACATCTTCAGAGGAGACAACAAAAACAGTGCCTACATTTACAAAGCCAAACAAGCCATCCAGGCGAATAAATCTTCATAGTGATGAGGACAGTAGCCCAGAAAATGAGCTATTTATCGACATTCCAGGGACACCAAGGTTGCCAAAGTCACCAGACAAAAAAGTATCCTGGTCAAGTCCACGCTTGGAACCTAGTTTAATGACTGTTTCAGAAGAAAAAGTTGACAAATCTGAACCTTCACCCGGAACTTTTATAAAATCTCCATTCCAGCCATCTCCACTGAAATCTCCAGCTCAGATAGGAACACCACCTTCAAATCACTCAGTTTCCAGCTCAATATCACATCCATCACCATATATGATTGATGATGATCTGATGGATGAAGCCTTGATGAGTTTAGGAAAGTGACTGTTAGTTATGTATGGGTTTTAATTTTACTACTTGAATCTGTCAAGTTGTATATATATATGTATATATAAAACAATTACTTGTGCTTTTAAGTTTTGCACATTGATGAAATCAGTGTTGCCTTATAAATGTTTCCGAGTTTAGACTGTCACCTTTGTGACTGTTTAGATAAAACCAAGAAGATTTCTTGTGATAATGTTTATTGTGGCCATTACTTTGCAAATCTAGAGAAGCTTTTTGCTTTTTTTTTTTTAAATATTAAATATTAATGTAATGGAAATATCTTAAGTTTTAGCTAGTATTCTTATAAAATAGAGTAAGAATTCTTCCGAAATGAAAATTTATCTTTAATTTTTACGTGCATTGTAAATAAATTGTCAATTTATTTATCGCCATGTTTTGTTGTCAATATTTAAATATACAGTTGAATGCAAAGGCCAAAAAAGCTTTCACAAATGTCATTAATTAGCTGACCCAGACCAAATTACAGTAAAATTTTCAGTGTCTACGTTCCAGAAGAGCAGAATACCATACAAACAGGGGAAAAAAAGAACGGAATGGATGAGGTTTCCAAAATCTTAAAATTATTTCCTATGTTACATACTGGTATATTTTTTTCAATGTTACCCAAATGTCTCAAACACCTCAGTCCATTTTTTTTTAAAATTGAATATCTTTAACTCTTATGTATATGTATGTTTTTAAAATGTCATTTTTTTTTTATTATATAAAGATGTTTGTTTCATCAGTCATACCTGCAATAATTCATGTTCTTTATATTTCCTGGAATTTATGCATTGAAACATCCCTTTTAAAATTATGGTTGAGTAATTTTGACCTCTTTGGGAGCTTCTTATGGGAAACCATTTGGATCAATATCCAAATGGTTTCCATAATTCATAGTCTTATTTTACATAATTGAATACAGTACTGTACCAATAAGACTCATCATAAATTATCATGTAATGAGCCCATTTTTAGTCCGTTTTTGTTAATTGAATAGCTGTTGACTTTTATGTGTTTGTTTTTAAGAAGAAACTGTTTTATTTAAAGATGTTTTGTTGCCTATATCTGGTTTTTCAAACAAATTCATATACAGGCAGTCCTCGCTTTGCATGGTAGTGTGGGACCATAAAAATGACCGTTCAAGTTGAAACCATGCAGAGCAATCTTAATAATCAATGGGGAAAATTACGATTGTTCCATGACCTTTAAAAATTTTTGTCAAAACATTAAAAACTCTCTTACTGTCGGTTATAAATGTATAGGGAAATGAAAAAAATAGTAAAACTAATATTTATTTAGTACACTGTAATTTAAAACATTAGAAACATTGAGAATTAAAGTGTTTTATTTCTTTGTAAAACCTTATCAAGAGTAGTTTGAACAGTGCTTGCCTTCTCATCATAACTTACGATACAGAGTGAGCATCTTTTCTATGCCTTGGCGAATTGTCATACTCCTTTCTAAGTTTGGATCAGCTTCCAACATTTTATCGTTTGCGCTTTCAATGTCTTGAAACATCTCCAAGAGTTTGTTTAATATGAAGTTTTTTGCCGAAGTCCCTTCCTCTGGGACATCTTCATCCTTTTCGTCACAACCACTTTCCTCATTTATGTCGATAAGTTCACATTAACTAAGTTTCTCTGGCTGCATATCTAGAGTCTTTCAAATGGCAGTAGTGTCAACATTCCCACGGTCAGCTATTTCTTCTATAACTCCATTTACGTTCATTTCGAATCCTGCAAAGTTATTTGCACAGTACGGTAAACGTTTTTGCCATACTGAATGCATATTACTCGCTGTTACTTCCTGCCATGATGCTTGAATGTTTTCAATTGCATGCTTTATGTCATATTTCTTCCAAAACTCAGTTCAAGAAATTGCATGATCTCCAGTTGTAGCATCAATAGCTTGTCTGAAAGTCCATCTAAAAAAGGCTTTAAAAGTTGAAATAACTCCTTGGTCCATTGGCTGGATTAACGAAGTTGTGTTCGGTGGTAAAGAGCAAATTTTCACATTTTCATTCAAGTCCCCAAGAGAATCAGGGTGATCTGTAGCATTATCCAACAATAGTAGTGCTTTAAAATTTAAATTATTTTGCCTACAGTATCTCTACCACTGAACAAAAATATGATTGAAACCAGTCTTGAAACAATGTTATTTTAACCCATGACCTTTTATTTGCACACAAATGACTGGTACAGATGCTTTTTTTATGATTTTTTAATGCTCTAGGATTCTCAGACCAATAGATATACATAGGTTTTAATTTAAAGTCACCCTCTGCATTGCCTCCTAATAAAAGAGTTAATCTATCTTTAACTCCTTTATGGCCGCTTTGCGATCCTATATCTTTCGTTGCATAAGTTCTTGGTGAGATTGCCTTCCAAAAAATACCTGTCTCATCAACATTAAATATTTGACGATCATCATAACCACCTGCCTTAACTAATCCTTGGAATATGGATGTAAATTTCACAGCAGCATCCTTATCTACACTATCAGCTTCACAAGATAGCTTAGGTGCCTCCGTAGCCAGGTGGGAAGGAGCAGCAGTGCGTAGCACACGCTTCTTGATTAGACCGGGGTTCGAGCCCGTCACCACCAAATACGGAGGATGCGGAAAGGTCAAGGGAATGACCACCGCATATTCCCGGAGCAATATGGCCTTAGTTGCTAATGCTCCTAAAAAAAAAACCAAAATAACCAAAAAAATAACCAGATAGCTTAACATTAATCGATTCATGCCAAATTCTGAAACGATGAAACCAGCCTTTACTGGCAGTAAAAGGTTCTTCTTCAGTCTCCTTGTAATTCCTGTTTTCTTTCAGTGCGACAACTAACCTCAGTGCTTTAGCCTGAATGCTAGCCAAACTGATTGGGATTTTTTTTTTTTTTTTTTTTTTAGTCTTCAGTCCAGAGTAGAAGTAAATGCTCCATTTGAACCATAAGTGGCTTTCTGCTCCTAGTGCAATTTAAACTAACAGATGCTGAAGCGACTTTACTTTGTTTTTTATATTCATCGGACTTTTTCAATATGGTTCATACCGTAGCTTCATGGAGGCCTAGGTCTTGTCCTATCTTCACTGTGCTGTCACCATTTTCAAAATCCTCTAATCACATCCAATTTCACTTCCAGCATTATTACTTTTCGTTTCTTTGTGCACTTTCATCTCTGTTGGCCAATTCTCTCTTTTGATTATCCATTTTTGTAAAATGTCACATGGGTTTATCACTGGGAGACAAAAAGGCAACACAACTACATGCTTTGCTGTCTGTGTGTGAACTGAATAACAGATGCACAGTGACCAATCACCAACATACTTTGAAAGAAGCGATATGATCTGTCACTGATCATGATGTGCATCTGTTATTTAGTGATTTGTGGACTGAAGAGCTATCAGCAAAGTTTGTACTTTATGCAGTTATTCACATTTAATATACCATGGTAACTGAAATTTGAACTGTGCTGTTGGTGGACTAGTGTTATTTAACTAAACCGTGGTAACTGAAATTCATTCATTTTGGAACTGTGCAAAGCAAGGCCTGCCTATACTTATATTCTTTGCTTCCTGAGAACTTATACAGTGAATAATCACTCTTAAAATTAAGTTTAAGTAATTCCAACCTCTTCAGATGCAAGATCCTGCCCATCTGGGTCACTCACATTTGTATTGATATAAAATTAAATACATTACTATAACTGACTGGGATCATCATAAGCTAACCATGTACTGAGCCAATTTTTTATTTTACTTAAAACTAAAATTCTTGAGAACAAACCTAGGTGGTCTACATGGACAAATCTGCCTTATTTAAGTATCCTATACCAGACTTTCTAGGGATAGAGAAAAAAAAATAATAATGGGCATACTATATCAAATTAAATAAATAAATTTAAAGTTTGTAATAATATTCACTAAATTGAATTGGATAAATTTGATCACACAGAATAGAATGAACTAATTTTTGCTTTTAGTATGTCTTGTTTTTCAATTTAACTTTGATACCTAGATATGAAACAGATTTGGTTAAAAATTCTAATAAGGGGAGTAAAATCCTTTAAAGTTAAAAGAAAAGTGATATGTCTTATTATGCTAAATATTAATTCCTTTAGCACCAACCATGAGAGTGACAAATAGAAACAGAAATTAATTTATTTTTATTCTTTCCATTTAACTGTGAGTAAATTAATTTTTCATTGTATGTTCTTAAAGATAATATTTAATCAAAATTTGTAAGTCATCCCTTACTCATGTGGTGGGCCATTTTACTTTCTGTGCATTTTAGCACTTTTGCACTCTTCAGCCCCTCTGGTCACTGATCAGTAACTTTCAGTACTTTTCAAAAAAGAAAGTGTTGCTTTTGGTTTCTGTATTAAAACCTTTGATTATCAAACATATTGCAAAGGTGAACAGCTGATCACACTCAAGTACAGATAGTTCCTCCCACTACATCTCAACTCCTTTATCTGGAAAAAAAAAGTAGTGATCTTCATTCTCATAACCACTTATTTAAATATTTATCCATGGTAGAGATTTGTTACATAGCTCAAAATGTTTTTAATATTTTTTAAGCTCATTGTGTCATTTACCTTTTTCACATGAAGGCTGATCATATCACTTCCATATATCAGTTCCTTGCAAATTTACATGCCTATCCAATTTGAGGACTTGGATGGGTGCTTGTATGAAAATGAATGTTTTTTTATTATTATTATTATTATTTTTGGCAATTTTTTTTTTTTTTTTTTAAAGTAACTACTATCACTCGAATATGATATTTTAGTGTTTCAGATTAGCTAGTATGGTTAACAGTGGAATTCCCTTAGAAATATATATAAATGCCAGTACTATCCAGAAAGGGTCAGATTGATTTTCACATAACTAATACAGTCCATTCCGGTTATTTGGGACACATCGGGACTAGTGCATTTTGGCCCGATTAAGTGGCTGCCCCAATTATCCGAAGTTTCACGTAAATAGTTAAAAATACAATGTACCCCCCCCTTTACAATTGGTTCACTGTACAATCAAATCACGTTACGATGGAGTTACCATCGTAACGTGATTTGATAGGTAGCATAGTAAAGTACCATTCACTATACGATGTGCAGTAAGCGCCAGTCATTGTGATCACGTTTGTGAATTGAATTTTAATTCTATTAAACAGCTATTCTAATTAGTGAAAATAGAAGGAATATTATCCACAGGCTATAAAAGCAAAGATATATTAAGCACAAATTTACCCTTTATTACCCTACCAATTAAAAAATTAAATGATACGTGAAAATCAGAAGAATATATGTCATAATCGAAATAATTAATATGTACTGTAATAAGTACATACGAACTAGTTGACATTTCTTTTCACTGACATTTGTGGGTGGGGGTTAAAATTTAAAACAGTAAAAAGATAAGCAATCAATAACAAAGAACACAGCATACACAAATTGCAAGTAACACAATACGCGCAAGTGAGAACGGAATAACGAGTTACAAAGCTTTAAAAATAGGAATGAAGAGATCTGAAAATTAATTTTTTTATATGATTGAAGATTTCATGGAAGTGTAAACACATTTCACCATAATAACCCACAGAATTCCAGCTGTCGGTATTATCGCAAATTCAGTAAGATCGAGTTTACTGTCCGTTTATGATAGATTTCACTAACAGAAAAGCCCAATAAACAGGTGACTGCTAATTGTTTTTATTGTTTTATGATTGTGACCTCCAGAATTTCGACTGAACCACGTGATACCATCGGAAACAATCGTAGGGTAATCTCCAATGTCCCAATTAAGCGAAGTAAACCTGGCTATTTTCTCGATTTCTGTTTTTTAAGATTTGCCCCAAATAAACGGCCCCGATTAACCAGTGGCCAAAATAACCAGAATCCACTGTAGTATGATTGTGGAAGTGTTTCAGGATTGTTTAATTATTTCTTTTTTAATTAATTTAATTTTAATTTAATTATTTCAGTAAATTTTTTTTCATAATATCTTTAATTTTATATTTTAAAAACTAATTATTAATAAGCATCATATACTTGTGCATAAATTATAAACTTTTAAGTAAGATTATATAAAGCAAAATTATGCTATCTGTATTGGCTGGTTTATGATATATGAAAAGGACAACTGTTCATAGATAAGTTGAAAAATTAATGTTCTGTTTCCTGTGGAATAAATTAAAAATTGGTCTGCTCCATCAGATGGGAAGAGAACAATAACATTTAACTTTCCCAGTTAATATACACTTAGAGTTTGAGTATTTTTTATGCACTCCTTCAGGTATGTTTTTTAGATTTGTTTAAATTGATTGGTTACAATTATATGAATGTGGTTCTCGTACTGCATCATCTCCAAGGATTCGTGCAACTTTTTTAAGTACAGCAAGGTCTCAAGGTATGCGGAGGGTTAGTTCCTTGCACCCTAGCTTAAGTTATAATTTGCATAACTTTGGGTTCCACCTAGTTTTACCTTAGTACAAGAGAGAGAACTTCTTGTACTAAGGTAAAAGTAGTTTGACTCCTGTAACAGGTTTATAAACTTATTTAATGTATAGTTTTGTGCTATAGCATCATAGAAGGCATTCACAATATGATGCAAATTTTGTAACTACTGTAGTTGGCTATGTATAAACATGATTCTGTAGCACAAACGTTAGTTAACCTCTTCATAAACTGAGGCTATTACCCTAAACAAATATTATGTAAACTTTATTTATAAATTTTAAAATTGAATGTACATAAATTTTAAATAAAGTACATTCAGGACAAGTGTGTTCTCATAATGGTGCCTCTTTTTTTAGGCTAAAGACAGTTATTATCATCATTATTAATCTATAAGGTATCATCTGGTTCAAGTATGGAATTCTTTTGTCCAAACAAAAAAGCTGATACTGTACATCAGCTCTGACAGCAACCTTTCCATTCCTTACCTTCCTTCTCATATTTCACCAGCTGAAATCATAAAATGGACAAGCTATAACTGTAAGTCACGAACATAAGTATGAACCAAGGAGTCAGTCACACAGGAGCAGTCTTCCCATGACTGACTCCTCATCTACTGTGAGTTTATTTTGAGACACTACTGCATTAGATAATGCCAGGGTGGTTAGAAACATAAGGTAACACAGCTGTTTATGAGAAGACTTAATCATACTGTTATGAAATTACATGACAAGCACAGTACATATTGCAAATTTTCACATTTGACAAAACACACTGCTCAATGCTCCTGATGTTATCTATTCAGCTTGATGGTCTACCAATTAATGGTTCATCAGAAATGTTTACTCCTTTTCTTCAGTTCATCACACCACAATAAAAAAAATTCTTTGACATTGCATTCTCTTGATGAATTTCACTTGATATAGACCCTTTTTCAAGAAAAATCTTAATTACTGAACACACTTCCATGCAGAACCATATCTCTAATGCCTTTTTTCTTTACCCGACAGATTTAAACAATGAACAGCATTTTCGGAATTCCTACTCGTACCTCAATTGTCATGTAACTTTGTAATGGTCTTAAGAGTTTTGTCACTTTACCTTTTTGGGCCACCCTTGTGCCACTATATTAACAATGATATTTATTTAGAACTGTTAGTCATTTACTAAAAATATAATTTTCTTTGTTATGGAAATGCTGGAAAAATAGGTTTTGTACCTACCTACTTTTTTGGCTTAATGCTGGCAACTGTTATTCTTTGGAGATTATAGGGATCAGGGTTATTGTGTTATCTAATGAAAATAATAAATTACTCTAGAAATACTTGGCTAACCTTCAAAAAACCAGAAATTTCAAAAATTCATCATCTACTAGACCCTGTGAATGCCAGATTTATAAGGTTCTACTATATTCATAATTTTTAAAACAAGGTAATACCTTGGTCCCCCACCGCCACTTTTTTTCTCTCTCTCCTCCATTGATGCTCATCATACTCCAGCTGTTTGTCTATAACATATGTACATTAAAATATTGGATCTTTGCCTTTGTATGTAACTGAATGAACATTTATAAGTCCTTAATAAAGAATGCTGGGAGATGGAGGGGTGTTGAAAACAGGTAGGTTGAAACTGTATGGGCTAACTGAGGCATAAGACATTGTGCATTTTGAATTATTGTGATACTGAAAAGTCTTCTTTCCCTGTTTTAACAGTAGCTCTGTGCTTCCATTTTTATGGTGTTTGTGTCCAGATACTCTAATTTTAATTCTAGATATCGGGTACCCTGATTTTGTCAGAGTTTGACAAGGAAATATTCCTGTAATTCTAATAGTATAGAATATTATTCCTGCTAATTTAGACATTAAAGAAATACTGCAGATCATTATGAAGCATTTTTTTATTTTCTATGTAGATATATATGCTTTATTTGTAATTACACCCTCCCCCAATGAATTATGTTGCACTTCTGCTTCCTAAACTGCAAAAATATACTGAAAAAAATTTGTTTATTACATAAACTGGAGGCACAGTAATATGATGTTGGTAACTGATTAAGTTTTAAAGGTGTATCCACACAGACAAAAACTTTAAGTGAGCGATATGCTATCTTGCTGCAACAGTATAGCATATGGCTCACTGAGCAGTGTTCCCCTTTGCACATAATCTTATAAGTGTAGCTGCTTATTTTGTTTCATGTCAGTCAAATAAGCATAACAATTCAGCATAATCATATGCTGAATTATAGCAATTTCCATTATTGAATATAGACATATACCTTTGTGTCAACTGATGTTGAATTCGTTTCCCAGATTGTGGAGAACTTTTATCTAAGCTCTTTGCAGATTATGGGAGGGATTAGTTATTGCAACTTCAATGGAGTCAACATGGTAATATCCCTGCTGCTATCTTTCGGCCTCTTTTTTTTTTTTTTTTGTTTATTGTACTTAATTATTTAAGTGAAAGAAGTGCAGGGTTTTTTTTTTTTTTTTTTTACCATTTCATCAGGTTGGTATTATCACTTTGTGTATCAGTTACGTAATAAATTAAACCAAAATTTTAGTTTAGGCTGTGCAAGAAAGAATGGATCATCAGTTATTAAGCCTCCTTTGCAATGTGTTCTAATCAGTAAGGATCAGTGTATCATTTTTGTACTAAGTAGTACAAATCATTGTGGTTCATAAAGTTAAAATGCATTATAGTGGGGTGCAGAAAACATTTTGTCATAGTGGCTTTACTCACATTTTTGACTTTGATGAAGTGTTAGAATACCTGAGAGAGAGAGTGAGGCATTCAATCCAGTTCCAATCTTACACCTCTGTAACATACGCTCCTCTGTTTTTGCTTTGTTGATGAACATGACCCACTCTAATTACAAGTAGGACTGATGGAACATGGAAGTCTTCTGCTGCTCTTCACACAGCATCAAAATTGAGATATGTATAAACAGTAGTGGCTGCCATGCTTCAAAAATTATGATCCTTGCCAGTTAGTAATTTATGATTGCAATCTGTCTTCTAAGGTCATCCTAATATCTTTAGTTTCTTTAACACCAATTGTCTATATATTTAATTGGGAATGTTTTAAAATAATGTGATTTATACCCATTAGAGATCTTATCAATGATGTTGCTGAATCCTGAGAAGTACACTCATTTGAGTCATACCAACATCCCATCATCTTATTAATATTTCTTAGAATCAGAAAAAAATTATAGAAGAGTAATATCATAATATGGAATGACTAGTGCAGTTTTTTCACCGATTAGGAAAATAATCAAATCTTTTGATGCGTTTTTGAATTTATGATTCTGATAATCATATTGATAGTAACAGTGCACATCATTATTTACATGACCATTCAGATAGAATTTGTATGACTCTGTTGGCAATAAAGTGCACAAGTTATCAACTTCCGCAGAAAGATCATACACTAGTCCCAGCAGAAATGGGACTAGTCTATAGCAGATTGGAGAAGTGTGAAGAGCAGTGGCATTCCCATTCTGAAATTCGGTCTCTCGCTGTTGGGGTACTATAGTAGATCTTATAAAAAATATATATATACTCACTTGTATAACATTTTTGAAGTACAACTGATTCCACCTCCCCCGAAAAACATATATCGTGGTGTATGTACAATAGTGAATAATTTGCATATCAGAATTTGAGGCATTTAATAATTATTGTAATGCTATTACCACTAACAATATCTTATTTTCTAACCTCCAGCTATTGCTTTTTTGTTGTTGTTGTTTTTTTTTTTTTGTGCTTGCATCATGCTGTTGTTAAAAATAGTGATTATTATACCAAAATTATTATTGAGAAGTATTAACAGTATTTGTAAAAACCATGCTTCCAATCTTATTCTTAGGAGATGGAATAAAAGAACGACTGGGAAAATTAGAAAAACTGGTCATTTAATAATGATATCAGAATTTAATATAAATTTAATGATAAGCCCTTTTAGAAGGAAACTGGAAAACCCATTTTATATACTGAGTTTAAAATATAAGTAACAGCCAATTTCCACTGAAATTTAAATTAAAAAAGACATTCTGATATTACCCTACCTATTCCTCTCTTTTGCAACCATTATATCAACAAAGATGTGCATGTTTTGTTGATTCATGACTGCTAATATATTGATGAAGAAATTTTTCAGGCATTGATATTCATGTTATATAAGATCTTATTTAAATAAGGAAATAATGAGCAAAAATGGTAAAATTGACCCTGTCATACTGAATGCTACAGTTTATATAAAATTGGTTTATTTCTGTATTTTATTTTTACATTTCTATACATGCTCATATATCATTACAACTTCATCTCAGCAAATAGAAAGCAAAATGAAATTGATTCTGTGAAAGTCTTGCTCTGTCTTGCACAACGAAATTGTTTAATTTTGTACAATGCTACTAATATATAAAGAGCAATTGCAAATGATCTTCCCAACTTTAAAACTTTGCCATGAAAAAACTACAGTATATTTTATAAAGAGGGTTATAAAATCCCTCCAATGAAATTAAATAATGTAAAGTTTATATTCATAATATTTAAATAAGTACAAACTCCTAAAAATAACAGTAACATCTTAACAATTCCACCTTGTTATTTTTGTTGGTATGTTAGTGATATGATGTTGCTTTGATAAAATTAGATGTGGTCAGATATTTTTTGATTATATCAGTAAAAATCAGTCAAGCTTATGTACCATAGGTATCACAAAAAAAACAAAAACAGCTCTGCTTATTTAGTTACCTTTGGTTATGCCAAAATCTAGTGCCATTATACTTGTGATAGAACAGCATCAGTGTTATTTACAAAGTAATAAATCTCTTAAATTCAATTTGCAAGTTTAACAAGTTATCACCTCCTTTGCAATGTGTTCTAATCAGTAAGGATCAGTGTATCATTTTTGTACTAAGTAGTACAAATCATTGTGGTTCATAAAGTTAAAATGCATTATAGTGGGGTGCAGAAAACATTTTGTCATAGTGGCTTTACTCACATTTTTGACTTTGATGAAGTGTTAGAATACCTGAGAGAGAGAGATTCTATGAAAAGTGGAATTGTAAAATACTAGGAAAGGAAGCAGTACCAAAAAACTTGCATGTGTGCCACCTACCTAACAAAAGGATATTTGCAGACTCAAATAGCTGTGGTACAGTGAATTTAATAAATAGTGTTCACTATTTAATGGGTCCATAACTATAGTAAAGCAATTAAATCCTACTAAAATTATATCTTTATCTGCAGCTTCAAATCAAATAACAAACCTAACTTCTTTTTTTAATGGAAATACATCACACACCTAAAGTATCTTGTCTATAATTCAATATAAATAAGACATCACTCAACCACCAAAAAATCATGGCCATCTCTGTAGCAAGGTAATAATATAATATCATTAATTATAACTAACACTGTTGGTGTATGGTTTGCCGCATTTTAAAAGCAGCTGTTTCAAAGTGCCACTGAAGGTACTGCACAAACTGCAAGTTAGTGACCAGTATCCATTCCTAAAATTTAGTCATTAGGATAAATTTTAATTATTTTAATCATGCCTATTCTAATTAGATCAAAATCAAACTGAAAGATATTAAAACAATGCATGCCCAGTGTTTTTCAACCCACTACCTCTAGCAACTCCTTTTTTGAGCAAAGCCAAAATTTGCAACCATTTTGCAATCCCTCCCCTCCAGAATATCAGTTGATAACTACTGGGTCATCTCATTAATGTCTGCACTAAAATTAGCAATTATTATTGAAGTTGTTCAGTGCCCCACCACATGTAGCATGTCATTATTACTTTATTATACTTTCAGCTGCAGAAACATTACTGTCATCTCAGTTGACCATCGGTTATTTAGTAGCAAATACCACTGCTGAATATAGTATGAAAAATCTCCAGTGGTCACACACCGCTTTATAAGTTCTTTATGGAAAACTTGTATTTGTATACTACTTTTAATGTTAAGTTATTATAGAAAGGTTGTATACTTTTTAGTAAGAAATATCTTTTTTAAGGTTATTTCATTTTGCAGTTACAATTACAAAATGCAAATTAAAGAGAAGAGGGTGATTGATTTAAATATGTTAGCATCTTTGTTTGACTGTATAGCACAAACTTTTCCATATTCATCAAGTATGTATATTTACTGTGTAAAAAGCATACAATGTTAATCCATTATGCAGTGATACCAAGTGATGACATTAAATATTTTCTAGTTATTTTATATAATTGTGTGTTCATTCATTTTACATTTTTTCATAGCTCTATTATTATGTGATTTTATTTTTAAGTGAAAGTAGCATTTCATGTCATAAGATCTTGAGAGTAATCATTGCATAATAAATGTAAATTGTTGTATACTACTGTAGATTATTATTAAATTTTACGAATGATTGTTATTTAAATGGAAAAATTTTATCATTTTACATGTATTAATGAAAGTTTTGAGGTCAGTATTTATATTGTGCAGTTTCATAAAATATTTTATTATCACTGCCAAGTAACTGACGGCTGTATTTAATTTCTTATTGTAAACCATTTTGGTATCTTTGTATAAACTGATTTCTTGAAGTATGTTTCATTCATATTGTACAAAGTAAATTATTGTTTATAATAACCTTCCATTTTAAATAATGAACTTTTGTTTGTATTTTTTTATTATTTTTTTTTTATTTTTTATTTTTTTTTTGTTTCAAAATACATCAGTAAAAATCTGCTTCAGTTGACTCGTAATATGAATTCAAGTGGTTAATGGTGTATTAGCTGAAACACAAGAAACTGCCATATCATGGTAAGGATGTTACTTTAGATTTTAATCTTTTATTCAAAAATACTTAACTAACTTCAGCTATTTTTTTGGAGGTGGGAGGGAACACAATGGGACAAATTGCAAAAACTCATTCTATATTGTACTGCCATCTCCCTCATAAGCATTTACTAAAATGGTGCTACTCATTTAGTTCTTAACCATTTTCAAAACACTTTTTAGTTAAATTTTTTTATATATTTGTAATACATTAGCTCTGGATAAAAATAATTCAAGGGCATAGTTACAGTTATGCAAGTATTCAGAGAGTAAGTGAACAAACACACCACTGCACATGACAGCATTAGAATGTTTATTTTGGAAAAAATTTAAATAAAATTAAATTAAAGATAGATCCAGCATTTTGAAGGCCACCTTGCCTTCTTTTTCTGGGCTGGGATGCATGGATATAGACTTATAATAATCTGTATTCCACTGATGTACACAAATTGATTTCTTTAGTTATGTTTCATTCATATTCTATGAAGCGGTACAAAACCAGAAAAACTTACTGACCTAAAAAAGGAACAAAACTTTTTTTTCCTTTTTTACCACATGTAGGTCAGCTGAGCACAGATTATTGTAAGCCTGTATCTGTCCAGGCATCCCAGCACGGCAAAAGAGGACAAGATGGCCTTCAAAACATCACCTCTATCTTCATAAACACATTTGCTGCCTTTGCACATGTATATATAAAATGACACTAGGAGTGATGTGCTGCAATTCATATCTATATTCAAAAGGCACCCAGCACTGTGCTGCAATGCATACTAATAATTAAGCAGTGAACCAATAAGTGCCATAAAGGCACATGAAGTTAAGAGCTACTCAGTACTGATACATTGATCGAATGCTTTGCAGTAATGCTTGGCCTTTGTTTATAGACTTGCACACAGTTTTATTATTCTTTGCTTATGCTGATGTTAGTTTATATGCACAAATAAACTTTTTATAAAATTTTAAGATTTGTTCTGATTGCTCAGCACAAAAAGTAAGTGTTTGCTTTTAGCTTTTATCAGTGAATTCCAAACTTTTAATTTTCAACCATGTATGAATTTTAGGAATTATGGGAATGTTGGAATTTTGATGTGTTTCAATATTCCAAAAGTTATAGTACATTTAACAGGTTCTCTCACATTTAGGTGGCAGTGAATGCGTTAATTTAATTTTATCTTGTACAAAAAAAAAAAATTTCCATAATAAAATTTTCTAATGTTATCATAGGCAGTGTGATAACATTAGAATGATGGTGAATTTTTTATTACTTTGATTTGAGTTTATTACATACATATCAAGCATCTCATGTGATGCATGATGACTCTTCCTATGATTAAAGCCGGCCCTTTTCAAAATCGGCCATGTGGAAGGCAGTGGCATACCACCACATTATCTGATGCCTCAGAGATCATAACAAAACCAACTCCAAAAACTGCTGTTAAAGGACAACCTGCAACTAGGTGGAAAGATGGGATCAGTGAACTTTTGGGCGTGACATTTTGCGATGCCGCTCGTACAGCACACAATCGATGCAGTTGGAGGAATTTGTTAGTAGCCACAACAGCTCCTCGGAGAACTATGTGACTGGAAGAAGAAGACATACATATACATTAGCCTCAAAAAAAGTATCCAAACACCTATTTTCATAGTCCATTTTACTTTCCCAGATAAACAAGTGACTGACTCAGACCAGTATATAAGGAAACCACACAAGTTGTTTTCTCATGGCATGTAGAATCAAACTGACTGGTTATTATTGTTGGCTGTCACATTGCTGACAGCATACACTGTCAAAAGTTAATCACCAACTGGTGATTTTATCATATGCAGCATGAGTCTACTACTGCCATCTAGCAACACAGGAAAACTGTGAAAGTTCACTCCACATGAGCAGAAGGTACTCAGAAAGGTAATACAACAACCCCATCAGACATGACTGCAAAGCATCAACAGGAGTTGAGATCTATTCATACACACTATGTACAGAGCTGTAAAGCTTTTGTTTTCGTGGGAAAGCAGTGAACACATAAGCCATACCTCACCAAACTGCAATTGGTGAGGTATGGCTTATGTTGGCTTCCATGATGCAATTGCCATAATTGGTCTAAAGAACACTGCAAATTGATTTTATGAAGTGTGGAATCTTGCTGCGCCCTGTCTATTCGAATCAGGTGGGTGTGGAGGATGCCTAAGAACATCGACTGTCAGAGTGCATTGTACAAACAATGAAATTTTTAGGAGATGGGGTTATCGTGTGGTGCTGTTTCTCACAGTAGGACCTTCGGTGGTTGTGAGAGAAACCACAAACACTGGTGCATACCTTAACATTAAAATTCCTCCCTGTAGTAGTAGTAGTAGTGGCATGTGATGCAAGAAAGCAAATGTATGAGCTTATGCAGCATCAGCCAACAAAAAAAAAAAAAAAAACACACCATTCTCTCCAAATGCCTGTCCAGTTCCTCCTTAAATTTATTCAACCTATCAACTTCCACAACGACAGATGGAAGTTTGTTCCAGCAATTAACCACCCGCTGGCTAAAGGCAAATTTCCGCACATCTATTCTACATATGTCTTTTCTTAATTTGAATTTATGCCCCCTTAGGTTTGTAATCTGAACAAGTGGAAGGATCCCATCAGAATTCAGCGTGCTCAACCCATTCAAGGCCTTATATACCTCAATCAGATCACCGCGCAGGTGCCTAGTCTCCAGCCACTGCAATTTGCAGAACTTAAGCCTCTCTTGGTAAGAGGATCCCTTCATTCCCCTCACCAATCTTGTTGCCCTTCTCTGTACACGCTCAAGTGAATCTACATCCTTCCTAAAATGAGGCCTCCAGACCTGTACGCAGTACTCAAGGTGTGGCCTGACCATTGCCTTATACAGAAGGATAATCACCTCCTTTTTCCTGCTAGCAAAATTCCTATATATCATTGACAAAACCCCATGACCTGCCCTGGCAGCCTGTCTGCATTGCTCAGAAAACTTCATATCTGCCTGCACAATTACTCCCAGGTCTTTTTCATTTTCTACCACCATAAGTGTAGTACCACACAGTTGGTACGTTTCTCTGGGGTTACTTCTACCCATATTCAGTACTTTGCATTTGTCAAGGTTAAACTTCAGTTGCCACTTCTTAGCCCATCTGCCCAAATTATCTAGATCCTGTTGCAGTAGCACACTGCCATTACTGTCATTAACAACCCTGCCAACCTTTGTATCATCTGCAAACTTCGACATTAAGCCTGATATACCTTCATCGAATCATTGATAAATATACAAAACAACAGTGGACCTAACACCAAACCCTGTGGGACACCACTAATAACATTAGTCCAAGAAGAGCAGCACCCATTGATTACCACCCTCTGTCTTCTCCCACTTAACTATCCTTTTATCCATTGTAGCAACTTACCCTTAATACCATTCTGCTCCAATTTGTACAATAGTCTTTCATGCGCAACAGTGTCAAAAGCTTTCCTGAAATCCAAATATATGATATCAAAATTATTTTTTGCATCCAGTTCCTTTGTAACCACATCATAATATCCTATCAAATTTGGCAGACAAGACTTTCCCTTAACAAACCCATGCTGTGTCTGAATTATTGCTGCAGTCTTGTCTAGATGATCCTGCAATGCATCTTTAACCAGTGACTCCATTATTTTACCCAGAACAGAAGTTAAACTAACTGGTCTGTAATTACTCGTGTCACCCTTTGATCCCCCTTTGTGAATTGGGGATACATTTGCACATCTCCAGTCCGTGGGAACCTCCCCTGAGTCCAATGATGCTCTCATAATTATGGCTAAGGGTTTGCTTAGTTGCTTTGCTGCCTCCTTTAATATAACTGGATAGATCCCATCCACCCCAGGTGCTTTTCTTACGTTTAACTTCAATAATTTCTCTTCCACTTTGCTCTCAGTTATTACAAAATCATTAAGTATCTTGCTACAATTTGATAACCTTCTGCCATTTTCAAACCTTAATAATTCCTCACGTGTGAATGTAGATGCAAAATATTCATTCAGTTTGTTTGCTATCTGAGCAGGATCATCAACAGTCGAACCATCGATGTCAAGTGGACCAATCAGATTCATCCCCTTCCTTTTAGAGTTTATATAAGTAAAGAAATCCTTGCTGTTTTTCTTAGCATCTTTTGCCAAGGATTTCTCGTAATCTGCCTTCGCCTGCCGAACCTCCTTTGTCACCTGATTACAGATTAACTTATATCTGCCATAGGCTTCTGAGGCGCTTGATAATTTATATGCATCCCATGCATTTTTCTTCTCTGTTACGAGTCTCATTAGTTCATTTGACAACCATTCAGGCCTAAACCTTGAACAATATTTCTTAATAGGTATGAAAATTTTAGTAGCTTCCACGATTAATTCCTTGAATGCTTCCCACTTAGAATTTACTGTTGGTAACATCGTTAGTTGATCCCACTGTACTGTACTGAACTGTGATGTGACAGTTCTCTGTAATGACCTGTTTTTGTTTCAGAAGGATGATGCCCTACGCCATAATGGTGTTCTGTTCAAGAATGGTTCATATTTTCTGAGCAGTGCAGACGGTCTACAAGAGTAACTCATGGTGTCTTTTCAACAATATACAGGAATTTTTCTAGCAGGAATAAGGAGGTGATTATTCCCCTTGTACAAGGCAATGGTCAGAACACACCTTGAGTACTGTATACAGGTCTGGAAGAATCGTGTTAGGAAGGATGTAGAGCTGCTGGAGAGAGTGCAGAGAAGGGCAACAAGATTAGTGAATGGAATGGAACAAAGGGTTGCTCTTACGAAGAAAGGCTTAAGTTTTGCAAATTACAGTGTCTGGAGACTAGGCACCTGCGAGGTGATCTGAATGAGGTGTATAAATCCTTGAATGGTTTGAGCATGCACAATGCTGATGGAATTCTTGCTCAGAATAATCACCTCAGAGGGCATAAATTCAAATTGACGAAAGACAGTTGTAGGATAGATGTGCATAGTAATATAACATAGTATTTGAAAACAAATCAAAATTCTTATGCTTTACCTGTGCTTCATTTCAATCATGGAGAGACTTTCTGCTCCCATTGAAGACCAAGCACCTGCTAAGGCTTGAGCTTATGTCCAACTTAGAGACAAGTACTATTACCCAAGGTTCTGCCTAAGTTGCCAATAATTTTTTAAATTGTATAGCATCATCTGACTGGGCAAATTCACTCTACATTTAAAAATCTAAGACTGCCAGAGCAGCTATTTCAGAGGTTTCTGGCTTCTCATCAGCTGGCCCCTATTAGCGAACATATGCAAAACTCTCAATTATGTATTTTGTCTAAGTGAACAGCGAACAGTATATGGAAGTAAAATTTCAATTTAAAAACAACTGTTAATTCACATATTTAAGTGGTGTTATACAATTTAAAAAATAATAGCAACTTTAACAGAACTGTAAATAATGGTATTTGTCTTTAAGTTGAACATAAGTCCGAGCCTTAGTCTTCATTGAGAGCAAAAAGTCTCTTCGTGATCAAAACTGACTGTAGGTAAAGCATATGAATTTTGATTTGCTCTGTGTATGAAATACTGGCTGAAAGGTTAGAACTTGTGCTACAGTACAAGATTGGGCAGCCTTTGTACTATAACATGTAGCAGTACAGCTGACATCAGTGTCTGAGAGGCAGAAGGATATAAATGAATGTTACATTATTCCTCTAATAGTACAGCTGTTAGTTCTGTTGTGGTCAAAGGATTGTGCAATCTGACATCACTTTTCAGACATTCTATAAATTTTCAGTTTAAATAGGTATAAGAACTCATTTCAAGTATATAAGAAGAAATTGGGTATTTATCTAGATCCCTCATGGAACCACTCCACCCTCCCCTTCACCTTGGAATAAGTTCCAGATGTCTCAGCTTGTTGAATTGCTATTCACAGCACCATTAATTAGCATAGGCACATGATGCAAGAAAGCAAGCTTATATAGCATCAGCCAAAATAAAAAAAAAACCCTTATTCACCCATCCACTTGCTCCAAATGTTTTGTCAACTTCTGCCTTGAATCTAAGCTATCAACTTCTACAACAACAACAGATGGAAGTTTGTTCCAGCGTTCAACCACCCACTGGCTATTATCACTGTGATTGTTGATTCTAATTAATATTCATGCAACCTCTACTCCAGAAAAACCTAACCAGTTCTCAGAATGAAGGTGAACTGACTGAACTGAGTATTATGATTGAATTGCTGTTACCTTACAAATATCAATCGCTTTACATAAAATTCAAAAATTATGTCATTCATATATTTCTCCAAAGTCCTATAACCAATTTTAGCAAGAGCTATAATGGCAATAGGAATGTGAGCCAGCAGCATCTTTATCACAGACAATTCTTTTATAAACATTTCACTCTAATCTAGAGGGCTTGGCAACTAATATTTTACAGGTTTCTAACACCTTTGAGGTGAACTGCTCGTTCTGTTTTAATGTTGCTGTTATCTTACAAGAAATGGAAAACTTTTGACAGGTACAATATGGATGCTAACCTACTTACCACATTATGGTATGAATCTAATTTGAAGGAACATGAAGAATAACGGCTCAATCGGTGTATCCAGTTTTCATTATGCTAACAAGGAAATTGGTTACTTAGACAGAATTTCGTAATTAATTTCCTATTTGACATCAACACATTTGATCTATTTTCAGTTGATATTATAAAATAAATATCCAAAGATTGTTCGTTTGCAAAAACATTATACTGTTATCCTGATGGAGATCTGTTCACATGTGCACACACTAGATAGCTTTCTTTCTTAGAATTAAAAAGATCCAAATGCTCTCAGAGAAATCAGTTAGAAATAGGCTGTTCTAATTGTTGTTATATTCCCCCCCTTTACCCATGTAATCTGAAAGGCTTTTCCAAAGCATCTATGAGGTTTAACTGTCAGTTCTTTGTTTTATGATTGTGACCTATATCTTTATAAATATACGTACGTTGTTTCCTTGTTTCAAAAGCAATTAATATACAGTGGGACCTCGACTTCTGATAACACTGACATTTGATATTCTCAGGAACCGATTGGCCTTCCGATATAGCTGAAACGATGTATGGGTGGAAATTTTCAGACGTGTAGTGTGCAGAACTCCACTCGTACGATTGTTCTCAACCATTAGCATCTTTGTTATTGTTCAACACAACATTCCATATGTTATCCTTTATCTTCTGTTTGATGCACTTGTTTGGAGTGTAAGCAAAGTGTATTTTTGTTAATTATATATAATTACAGTAATTGTAGTTATTTTTGAATTTATTAATAAAATAAATTGAAATTAAATAACCATGGCTCCTAAAGCTCAAGTTAAGAATAAAATTTCCAATAAAGTGAAGCAGGAGATGAAAAGAAATCATGAAGGAAGTAAAAATTAGTGCATTAGTATGAGAGTATGGTTTTCCTCAAACAACCGTTTCTACAATAGTTAAACAAAAGGATATCTAAAGAGGGCTAAAGTTTTTAATGTTCATGATTCCACATTGGTGCATAAGGGAAGAGACTTTATTGTGGAAATGGAAAGGCTTTTTGTTAATATGGATTAGGGAAAGGCAGATAAAGGGTGAGCACAGTGCCTGTACAATTTATCTGTGAATATGCTGAGCAGATCTGTGATGATCTGAAACTTAAAGCTCCAACCAATGGTAGTGCTGTGCAATTTGAAGACTTTAAAGCCAGCAGAGGCTTGTTCGAGCAATTCAAAAACAGTGAATATCAAAAGTGTTGAAAGGCATGGAGAGGCATCTGGTGCTGATAAAGAAGCAGCTGAGGCCTTTAAAATTGAATTACAAGAGGTTGTTGATCAGGAGGGTTATCTTCCCCAGCAGTTTTTAATGTTGATGAAACCTGGAAGCAAATGCCCAGCAGTTTACCTGAGCATAAGCCTGTGAAAGACAGGTTCACTCTCCTGTTGTGTGCCAATGCCTGTTGAGATTTTAAACTGAAGCCTTTGCTGGTGTATCACTCTAATACCTCCAATGTATTTAAACAACAAAAAGTCAATAAAGGTGTGCTGGGAGTGTTTTGGTGCAGTAACAAGAAGGCTTGGGTTAAAAGATGTCTTCAATGAATGGGCCCTTGAAATTTTTCTGTTCTTCAATGAAGAGTTGTCTTGAGAAAAGCTTCCCATGAAGGCACTGCTCCTGCTGGATAATGCACCAGGCCATGATCCTGAACTTGCTCAATCTCTTGAGGCACAATTTGACTTTGTTCAGTTCAAATTTTTATTACATTTGAAGTCTATAATGTTACCATATTTTTGGTACACATGGATTCAAATGTACACTGTGAGCTGTATATCAATGAATTTACCATGAAATATCAAAAAATTTTTATCTACTATTTCTCATCTGAAAATCATTTAAGAAAATATTCCATTGTGGATTATTAAAGGCAACGTCTCTCCGATTTTCATGTAAGAACAAGGCACTATAATAAAATTTAGTACGTGAAATTATATTAAATAATAACACAATTCAGAAAATGGCATAATGTAAGATTTCAGAATCACAATAAGTATCATTAACATTTAATACTTTTTACATGCCAAAACTGAAGCCACAAATAAAGTTACAACACAAAGTACATTACAATTGTATCTTTAAACCTTCAAAATGTTGCTAGAACTTTTTTTTTTTTTTTTTTTTTCTCCTATTGACCTTAATTAAAAAATTTGCCTTTTCAGCTTATAAACTATATTATAGTAATAATGCAATTCTGAACCAGTCATTTGAATACTATTCGGAAAATGTCTGTGAATTAAACAAGAACTGAGCAGTTTCGCCTGAGGGTGCTGCAAATACTTTGGGGAAGTTCACTATCTTTTCCTATCTACTCTGTGATTTGTGATCATGATGTTTGTAAATTTAATAATTTATTATCTCTTGTGCCTTTTTGATTTGTATTGCTTCAATACACTGATAATAATTAATATATCATATATAATTAATTTCACATATGGATAAAAGTTAATCACATGAATAAATTTAAAAGCTTTTAATTTTAATTAAAATAAAATTCAACGATTTTAGTCCAAGAATAAAATTGTACAAACTAATTCCTGCTATAAATTCTTTCTTCAGCTTTTTCTGTTAGAAGAATCATTTCAAAATGTTATCAATGATCATATTGCGAGTAATAAGTGTTGTGAAAATACTGAAAAACCAAAAAAACACTTATTAATTTCTTTAAAAACAAAAAAAAAAATTAACATTGTATCAAACATAATAAACCCTTGGAATTTTTTTTTTATGGGAATCCCAAACAAGGGAGGTATTAGAATCTATAGTACTTAGTACCATGCTTGGATCGGAGGTTGAGAAGACGAAAGAAAATATTTGTTGACATTATACTTGAACTTCTGTAGTCTGTAATTTTCAGGAAATTACTTATGAAGGTTGTTCCAGAAAATGTTAGTTGAATGAATAAACGAGGAAGATGAAAAGTTGGTTCTGTGAGTTTGAAGTTGGACGGTAAATGGATGTTGGCGGCACGTGTTTAGAATGTTTTGAAAGAGAGAGCGTAAATTATAGAAGCCAATTCAGAAGAACAGTGCCCATGGAAGTATCTGTAGAAAAGGCATGCAGCAGAAACAGTCTATAAGACAGTGAGTGGACAAACTCTGTTAGAGATGAGTCATTAATTAACCTAACTGCCCTCTTCTGAATGGAATCTAGAAGCCTGAGAGAGGTTTTGGGGGGCACTGCCCCAGATGTGGGAACAATATTGTATGGTAGGGCAGATTTGTGATTTGTACAGAGTGAACAGCTGTTTGGAAGAAAAGTAACACCGAGAGCGAAAGAGAAAACTAAGTTTTTTAGATGCAGAGGAAGCAATATTTGTAATATGCTTGTGCTAAGAGAGATTAGAAGTCAGGATAATCTCCAAAAGAGATATATCATCATGCCTAGAAATTGGAGTGTCACCAAAGATGAGCATAAGAGCAAAAGAATCCATTTTGCAAGATGTAAGACAACACTAAGTTTTAGAAGGATTAAAATCAACCAAGTTGTCTTCGCCCCACAGGAGAATTACCTGGAGATCGGCATTTAAGGAATTGGTAGCAGATATTCAAGAAGTGGAAGCTGATTTAGTAGGGCAAGGTTTCTCAAACTGGAAAGTGGAATGCAATGTGCTATCATCAGCAAAACTATGGATAGGATTTCCAGTCAATGGAAGGAGGTCATAAATATATAAAAAAATAAAAGAGTGGGGCGGAAAGAACTGAACCTTGGGGGACACCAGCATTAGTGGAGAAGTTAGAAGACAGCCATCTACCATCACCCTCAGTGAGCGATCAGAGAGAAAACTGGATAACCAATTCCAAAAAACAATTGGCAAACCATAAGATGGAACTTGTTTAGAAGACCTTTATGCCAAACACCATCGAAAGCCTTTGAGATGTCAAGAGCAACTGCTTGTGGTTCACCGAACATTTCCATTGAATTTGCCCATAAATGGGTAACATAAGCCAGAATATCACCAGTGGATCAACAGAATCCATACTAACAATCGTTCATCAGATGGAAGGTTTCTAGGTAGTTTAAGGGTTGGCAGATAATTCATTTCTCCTTTACTTTAGAAAGAGTAGAAGTAATTGCAATGGGACGATAATTGGTTGTTGTTGTTGTTTGGTTTTTAGGAGCATTAGCAACTAAGGCCATATTGCTCTGGGAATATGCAGTGGTCATTTCCTGACCTTTCCGCATCCTCCGTATTTGGTGGTGACAGGCTCAAACCCCGATCTAATCAAGAAGCGTGTGCTACGCATTGCTGCTCCTTCCCACCTCGCTACGGAGGTGCCGACGATAATTGGATGGGAGGAATTTGTCACCCTTTTTAGGAACTGGTTGGATATGAGCAAATTTCCAAGCAGAAGGAAAAACACCTTTGGAATAAGAAAGTAAAAAAAGATGGCAAAGAACAGGTGTAAGTTCAGGATCACAGGTGTAAGTTCAGGATAAGTACAGGTTTTGAGAACAAGTGGAGAAATACCATCAGGACCTGGAGCTTTCTTAGCATCAAGATTCGTCAAAATCCTTCTGACATCCTTTTGACAGAAGACCACAGGAGGCATTGAATAGAGTGTGTTGGGAATGGTGGGAAGTGTTTTACCAAGATCATTAATACATGAGTTGGAAGAAAAATGGAATGCTAGCAGGTCAGCTTTATCCTTGGCTGAAGTGACAACAGAACCATCAGGTTTTGACAGAGGTGGGCAAGAGACCAGAATGCACAGCTACCATTAGGGCAAGAAGCGAGTTTTCCACTCTTAGCTGTTCAAAATCTAGTTAGGACTGATTAATAACTGCTTTACAATTGTTGCGAGCTTTGGATGCAGGCAGAAAATCAAACTGAAGAATTGGAAACCTGCCAATTACGTTATGCAACATTCTTCTCTTGAACAGCCTTAGCACATTTATTCGAAAACCAAGGTTTAGATAAAGGATGAGATTTTAAATTGGAGTGTGGAATAACGGATTCCTTTCCTACAAGAATAATTTCACTGACACAATCTGAGCAAACGTTGCCATCAGAAGTTTTGAAACAGTAATCCGACCAAGGAAAAGAAGAAAAGAAATCTTGCAGGTTACCCCATTTTGCATTCTTGTAATGCCAAACAATACAATGTTGGGAATATCCGTGAGATAAAGGCTCCATTGGAGAAGAGACAATCGCCAAGTTGTGGTCTGAGGTGAGGTGTCTAAAGGACCACTCACTTCAACCATGTACTTAGAAGGGCTGTTTGTGAGAAAAAGATCAAATGTGTTGGCTGAATGGTTAGGATTGTCCGGTATTCTGGTAGGTAAATGAACAATCTATGCAAGATCATTAGTAATTGCAAAAGCCTCAGCATCTCGACCAGCTGGGTCGGTGTGACTAAAAAAAGGAAGCAGCTGGAGTTGTGAACATTAAAATCACCAAGGAAAATTACCTTACTGTTAGGAAAGTTGGACTGGAGAAAGTCAAGTTGCAAGGAGAGGAAATCAAAGAGCTCCAAGTGATTAGTGGAGTTGGGAGAACAGTAGAGTTGACAGAATGACGTAGTGGAGTTGGGAGAACAGTAGAGTTGACAGAATGACGTAGAAAGATTTTAAGCCTGAGATGAGCAGTAGTTGAATCAACTGATAACTGAGATTCTGTCAGAAAAAGTACATGGGGTTTGGCAGACTGCAAGTGGAAATGGACATCGTTGAGATTAGAACTGAGACCACATAAATTTGTGAAATGAATTAGGAAGTGTTTGTGAGGTTTAGATCTTTCCGCCGATAAGCTTACTCTATTAGTTTGACAATTCATGATGTATTCAATAGTAAAAAATATTGGGGGGACATGCTGTATGAAGTAATGAAATTTTTGGGTATGGTAAGAATATACCTTGATCCTTGACATAACATGGCCTCGACAATGCCCCCCCCCACATACACACTACTCGGACTTCCTCCAGTCACTATCTGGCAGAGTAGAGGTAGCAAGATTATACACTAGCTGGATAGTGTATAGAGAGTTACCAATAGGTTCAATCCGGTGTACTAACTGGCAGCCAGCCTGTTTTTGAGCTGTACCCTCGAAATGTAAGGAAGATTGGATCTCACTATGATGTCCATCATAACCTCAAAAGTCATCAGTCATACTGCATGATGGAAGAGATGGGGAAGGGTTGACCGGAATTGAGCTCTGGAGACTAAACTTGGGTTCTACTATTTCAAGCCTCCAATAAGCAAAACATTGTATTGCACCAGTTGATGAGAGTCATCTACCACCTAGTATTGCTTGGTAACACAGAGGATCAGCATTCCTCCATGTGGTGTGGGTGCCACACCTTGACCCCTGCTTACATTGGTTCACACCTGGGTGGGTGACCAGTGTGCTTGTGCATTAAGGTTATACCCAGGATTACGGAATGGAGAGTATTTAGGGTTTACAAACACCAAAAATCAGCCTAGATAGGAGGGATATTTTAAGTAGTGGTGGGAGTATGCAGAACAAAGGAAAAATGCTTTAAAATTATTAAATTTATTTGTATTTATCTAATAACTCTACAGCATGGATTACTTTTATGATATGAGTACTCTGTCTTGTGTTATAAAAGCCAGTTGTACTCAGATCAGTAAAGAGGCTGCTTCATTTTGAAAAGTCGCAGATAGCGAGCAAAGTTCCATATATTCACAAAAGCGTGCCTTTTGTCTTTTTTTTTTTTTTTTTCACTGTTATTATTGGGGACGGGTAGGTGGTGCAGACACGGTGAAGCAGTTTTAAGTGCTTCTGATTGTCACTCAATTTTTCTACTATAAGTGAATGTTTAAAGGTTCTCACATGTTACAGTACAACAGCCAAATAGAAATAGTTCTACCTCTCCTGAGAAGAGTATCTCCTAGATCTGTTCATTTTCAGCAGTTTGGATTTCTGCCTACTGGACTGTGCAGCCCCAGTCAAGGTCAGAGAGGAGTGATAATTCCCCCATCGGTGAAGTCTCTCAAAGTAAACATTATAAAAAGATGTCTTGCCGTAGGGTGAAGTGACACAGCATTAGTCACAAAGCCCTTGCACAGTGCCTGAAGTGCCTAATGGAAAAGGCAGCTACGTGTCCCCGGGAAGCTTTGACGATCCTCCCTTGCACATATTTCTGTCGTCCAAAATGTCAGATTATAGTGCTCCAATAGCTGAGTTGTCTGGTGAATTGACTTTCTCTGAAGTTCCAGACACCAATTTCAAGGAACTTCTAGCTATGATGGAAAAACTCTGGAACACAAATTTTCCCCCTATTCAAGAACCTTTAAATTCTACTCACACTTTTAATGATTCTCCATTCTGAACAAACTGGTAGTGCTGCTATTCTTGACTATCTTTTTGGATTAAAGCAAATATGCTTGATATTTTTATAGAGGGCTGTACTGTGCACCTCTTATGATTGTTGAGATGTCCAAAAATTGGAACAATATGGAAAGGTTAGTGATAGATCTAACTATAGAGAATGAAAAATTGAGAACAAAATTAAATGTTCTTAATGTTGAGAGTAAACAACAAAATGTCTTGCCAACTGTTGGCTCCCACCTATGCAAGTGTGGTTACCTTAGGCGCTGGCAAACAATCTCAGGATGTTCAACCAAAATACGTACTTATGGTTAAAGCAAATGCAAATAGCAATTGTAAAACTAGTGAGGAAGTTAAAGCTGAAATTTCTAAAAATAAAACCTGAATTTAAAGATTAAATCAATAAGAAAAATAAGAGAAAAGTGAGTTCTAATCAAAACTGATAACCAGTAAGGATCTAAATAAATTTAAATCCTGCCCTAAGTTCAAGGAGTTAAAATTTTCTGTGGATTCCCCTAAAAAATTTAAATCCAACTGTCATAATATATGACATACCTAAAGATGTCAATGACTGATTTTCTTGAGGACTTATTCAATAAAAATCTTGTGGATCATGTGATTTTCCCAGGGGGATTACAAGTCTGTTATGGTTTGTTTTAAAATCAGGTCTTGGAACAAAAAAAATTAACATTGGGATCCCAAATAAAATTAGGAAAGTGTTTTTGGCTTCAAATTTTAAGGTTTTTATTGAATGGTCTGTCCATGGTATGAAGGATTTTTCACAGCATCACGCTGTTTTAAATGTCTTAGCTATGGACACTCAGCTAAAAACTGTCACCAGTCCGAGTTTACCTGCAGACATTGCAGTGACCTGGGTCATCAAATTCAAGACTCCTAAAATGGAGGAACCTGCTGTTTGCCCAAATTATCGGCTTAAGAAGAGGACTGCAGACTATTCCTTCAAGAATGTTAAGTGCCCTGAATTTGTGAAAGCCCAAGAGGTAACAAACATTCGGACCAACTTTACCTAACTCTGGAATGTCTTGGTATACACTTTACAGTTAAATTGTGAACAATCTTTATCGGTTTTAAGTGATCTTTCTAAGTTAATGGCCCAACACAAATTTCAACTTTTAAGGTTACAAGAACTGTATTCTTATAAGGGTGTGGTCAAGGGCCTCCCTCTCGGCTGTCGCATTATTTCTTCAAACCCTGTTACGGTTGGTGACTAGGGTAATGCGGCCACCCTGGTGGTTGCTGACCCCCTCATTACTGTAACAAAATTTCTAGTCTTTGCTCCACACATGCTGCATGTGCATGCTTGGAAGGCTGTTTTGGAAAAATTTGTGGTTTCTCTGTATGCTCAATGTAGTCAGGCCATAGAACCATTAAATTATATGGAAGACATTTTGATCCATTTATCTGGTTTTCCCGTCATTTTTATGATGGATGCTAATGCTCACTCCCAGCTTTGGAATAGCCCTACTACAGACTCTAAGGTGTTTTTGGAGGAGCTTATTTAGTCCAGTAACCTCACTCTGTGGAATACCCCAGGCCATCTGCTTGCTTTTGTTTCTTCTCTGGGTCAATCTTATAGTGACATTACCCTTTACCTAAACTCTACTCTTGGTTATGGCATTTCCAACTGGATTAGCCATACATCGTGGTGCAATATTCATCCCGGCGATGTTCTTTCTTCTATTATTTTAAATGGTAATGAAACCCTGGACTGCAGTTTGTCAATTAATGCCATCATGGATAGCTTGTTCCATGAGGACACTGGCTCCCATGAAAACACCATCCAAACTACAATGAGATTAGATCATTTATCATATCAAGGGCTCCGAGCCAAAGCTCCTTTTACAGATACTGAGCGGGAATCTGTTATTTCAACCTTAAGGGATGGTAAATGTCCTGGACAGGATCTCCTTTAGGTTTCTGTACTTAAAAGATTTTGGAAAAACTGACCATTAATTATATTAAATTTTATGAATGCTTGTCTGTCTTTGAGATTATTCCTGTTGCCTTGGAAAAAGGCTAGACTCAAACTTCTGCTTAAGTCCTTTGACAAACCCTCCAATGATCTAGCCTCTTACAGGCCCATTGCACTGCTGCCCATCCTTGGCAAAGTCTTGGAAAAATTAATTGTTTCTCGTCTTCTAAATTACTATTTAGAAAGAAACCAAAGTTCTCCACTTCAATTTGGCTTTACCTGTGGAAGATCTTATGTTGATGCTGTCAGGTTTTGAGTTCTGTTCAAAATTCCAATTCTAAATATGTCCTCGGTCTCTTTGTTAATTTCAAAGGGGCAATTGACAATGTTTGATGGCTGAGTGTCCTGGTGAGGTCCAGAGTCTCTGCTCCTATTTACCGTCTCCTTTCGAATTACTTTGATTCTCACAGCATCACAGTTATCTCAGGATTCTGCTCTGTTTCTAGGGACTGCCCTCAGGGCTCTGTTCTTGGCCCTGTGTGCTGGAACATGGTCCTTGATGGGTGGTTCTCGGTTGATCGAGACAACATCCTTCAGGTAGCTCACGCAGAAAACCTTGTTATTCTGATTTTTGGTAATTCCCGCCAGAGCAAATGAAGTTCTAGAGGACTTGAATATCTGGTATAAAACAAAACAAATGTGCTAAAGGGCTCTCTTGATGTGACTAGACCACCTGTTATTAAGTTGAATGGAGAAATGATTAAGAGTAATCGGCAACATAAATACTTAGGAATTTATTTTGATGACTGTCTTAATTTTAATTACCATGCAAAAGATGTACTTCAGAAAATAAAAGCTATGACTTATAAAATTATTAAGATTACTAGAAGTACTTTTGGTGTAAAGAAATCTTCCATTAGATTATACTACTCTTGTATATTTATACCAATTGTGTGTTATGTGGCTGGCGCCTGGGGATACAGAATCGGTAACTCCCTTGTTCAAATATCTTACTCAAGCACAAAGATTCTTTCTTCTCACTGTACAGGATCGTTCAGTGAGTTGTCGAACTGTTTCTACAGCGGCTCTCCAGGTCCTCAGTCATTGACTGCCAATCCAATATGAAGTAACGTTACACTATCTTTTATATTATAGAAGAAAAAACGTTCCTGCGGTTGTAAATGGTATAACATGTAATACTGACTTGCAAGAAAACGTAAACATTAAAAGATGAGAAATTAATATTGTATAGTGTGGCAAAATACCCGGTCTACCTCTATCTTGGATAGGAAGACCTTTAAGTTTTTTTCCCCGAGTTTCTTAATTACAACAAGAAAATGGACTGGTTCA
Organism: Mastigoproctus giganteus; assembly: GCF_048544385.1. Lineage (NCBI taxonomy): Eukaryota > Metazoa > Arthropoda > Arachnida > Uropygi > Thelyphonidae > Mastigoproctus > Mastigoproctus giganteus. The sequence goes on from NC_143575.1 coordinate 37,694,236, forward strand.
ATCCTGGCTTATACGTTATGTTTTATACCGGTTATGGCAGTCTTAACTTTAATTGTTCTCATTAGGATTAAGTAAAGTTGTGGTATTCAAGAAACTGTTGAGCACCTTGTCTTTCATTGTCCCCTGTACGATGATTTAAGACTGGACTTTCAACTTCTCACAAATGTATTTGACTGCGCTGAACTGCCAAGATTGGTTAAGTGTTCTGAGTATTATACTGCCTTCTCCACCTATACAGAGAAAAATAATTATTACTCCTGAGGTTCGTTAAAATGCTAGACTGGTTCTTTGGATTACCCTTACCTGATGTATTGATCAGTCTGCTGGACTCCGAAGCCCAGTATTTATTTATGTATCATCATTGCATATAGTCTTTTTATGTATCATTAATCATTGTGCATAGTTGTTATCAATTGTACACAATGTATAGATTACTTTTCAGCAACGGATAGGGAAAACCCGAAGCCCGCCAAAAAATAAAATACTTTGAATACTTTTTTTTGTTATTATTATTAATACAAAGGGTACTAGGAAAGTTTTGCAATATGACGCAACAATGAATCACAGGAAGCTGCTTGTTGCTGCATGTTGAGACATGTTCATACGTGCATAGTAGCCGCCGCGCCAAGTCGATGGGCTCAGTTATTCATTAGTAGTGAGAGTGTAAAGTGCTTGCGATGGCATCGTGGTCACGAAATGAGATAAGGACAGTTTTGCGGTATAATTTTGTGCGTGGTTTAACCATAGACCAGTGCTTAGACGAAATGACTCTTGCACTAGATGATGATTGTCCACATCGTACAACGATATTCAGGTGGTATAGAGAATTCCAAAGGGGAAATTTCACTCTGGAGGATTCTGAGAGGCCGGGAAGGCCACGAACGTCAGTTAAGGAGGAAAACGTTACTGCTGTGAGGAAAATGCTTGACGAAAACAGGCGAGTGACCTACCAACAGATAGAGGATACTTTGGGCCTAAATTCACCAGCAATTCGTTCGATTCTGCAAGATCATTTGCACGTGAAGAAACTTTGTTCTCTCTGGGTGCCGCATCAACTGACTGAAGAGCAGATGACACGACGTGTGACTTGGTGCCGGGAGATGTTAAAAAAGTTTGATAAGGGACAATCTCGGTATGTGAACAACATCGTGATAGGTGACGAGACTTGGCTGTACTATTACGATCTGCCGACCAAGGCTCAAAACAAAGTTTGGGTCTTTGATGATGACGATCTCCCGTAATTGTCAGAAAATCCCGATCTGTAAAGAAGAAAATGATAGCTGTATTTTTCAAATCGAGTGGAATTGTGGAACGTGTCGTTTTGGACACGCAGAAGACAGTCACAGCTAAGTGGTATACTGAACAATGCCTGCCTAAAGTCATTGGATCTATGAAGAACCTGTGGCCAAAGTCAAGAATGGACACCTGGTACCTCCATCACGATACTGCTCCAGCTTACCGCGCCAAAGCCTGCACCGAATATTTGACTACGACAGGACTGAAACTTCTCGAGCACCGTCCCTACAGTCCAGACCTTGCTCCCTGCGACTTTGCACTGTTCCCACATGTGAAAATGAAGCTAAAAGGGAGGCGGTTTTCCAGTGATGAGGACCTTCTACGGGCTTGGGACAACGAGTGTGCTTTACTCCCTAGTGAAACTTGGCAGAACTGGTTTAAAGAGAGGTGTATTGAATGTAGAGGAAATTACTTTGGAAAAATTAAATAAACAAAGCTGTATTGCAAAACTTTCCTAGTACCCTTTGTAGTACTGGCAAAGAAGCAAGCTTATGCAGCATCGATCAAAAAAAAAAAAAAAAAAAAGAATTGAATTGATTGTTAGTTCGTTCCAACCATCAGCTGCCCTCTTCAAACACTGCAAGTTGCAAAACAGAAGCCTTTCCTGTACCTTTTTGTTCCCCTCACCAATCGTGTTGCTCTTCTCTACACCTGTTCCAAAAATGTCCTTCCAAAAATAAGGCTTCCAAATCCGTATGCAGTATTCAAAATGTGGCCTAACCACTTCCTTATACAAAGGGATAATCACCTCCTTATCCTGTTGGGAAAAATTCCTGTATATCATTGACAAAAACCCTATGAGATGTCCTGGCCGCCTGTATGCACTGCTTAAAGAACTTCATATGTGACTACACAATTATCCCTGTCTTTTTCATTTTCCACTACTTAGTGTGGTATCGCACAGCTGCTACTTTAATCTGGGATTGCTACTCCCCACATGAAGTACCTTGCTTATTCTAATTCTGAAAACGATGAAATTTGCCATGTAACAACTTCACATATGGTAGGCTCTAAATAACTCTACCTTTTATTTTATTGTGCTACAAAATTTTATTCAAAACAATTCACGCAGTCCAACAGTAATCTAAAGATGGGTAGCGTGATTTCGGGTGTAGCAAAAGCACTTGAAAGGGCACGCAATAGTGAAATTGTGTATTTGAACATGAATGAAACTGTTTTAATTTTGTAGTTAATTTTCCCGCGGTGGTAATATATTGTTTATCATTGAAAAAAAAAATTAAGATTTGTCATCCATTTATCTTAATATTTTAAAGTTGTCAGATGTAAAGGCTACATTTGGGTAAGAAGCTGTCTGTGATAATGTGCGCAATATAAATTAAATGAGGAATACCTCTTAATTTACATATGCCCCGCCCAATAAAATATCAGACATATTATAATGCCAGCCAATTCAGTACATATTTGGTCTATTTTTCCAGTAGATACCACAAACGTCAGTATTAATCGAAAAGCATCTTCAGCCAACTGTAACGGAGAGCAGCTTGCTTACATTTCGCATTCTTATTGTCTGTCTATTTCAATTACACGCATTTCTCAATTACCCTACGTAGTGCGTATAAAACTAGCCGAACCGTCCGTATCGGTGGCTACAGCCGCCAACGCTCTGCGACATCTCATTGGCATCTGTCGTCACGTCCCAGCTCATAATACACATTCGTTCTACAGGCATGCTGTCGACTCACGTCTTTCCACGCGGTTGCCTTAGGAAATGAGAGCCACGCAGTAGCGTGAAACCTTGTTGATGACCCTTAAACCTCATTGACCTTTCTTTGTGAGGTCGCGATCGCCATGTCAAGTAAAGGTAGAAGGTGAGAATACGATTTGAATGGAACTGCCGAAGCAGCAAAGATGGTTTCTAAGCAACGGTTCAAGTAGTGAATTCGTCGTTCGGCTGTCAATGTTTATGGAATGAGTTTTGAGGGGAAAGGGAAAAAAATCCACGACCCAATGGCAGTTCTGTTTGGAGCTTTAGGCTAGTTATCCGAAGCCATGGAAATTCCGTTGTAATTAGCATTTCGATGCTGCATACGCTAGCTAGGGAAATATTAATGCGTATAAAAGCATTTCAGCAAAGATGGGAAAGGCAAAAAAAAAATAAAATAAAATAAAGAAAGCTGGATTATACTATAAAGAAAGCCTTGCTGTGTTTTGTCTATTTTATGTTTATCAAATTCTAAAGGAGTAAATTTCCAACTGGGCTATTTACAGTTTTACTAGTATATCCAGAATGGTTATACTAGTAAAATAAATTGTCCTCTTTTTGAATAAATTGTCCTCTTTTAGTTGCTGCCTTCTAGGCTTCGGTATATCTGGATATACTAGTAAAACTAAATATCCGAAAAGTTACTCCTTTACACTTTGACAAACATAAAATACGCAAAACACAGCAAAGCTGTCTTTATATTACTGTGGCCTTCTAATCACGTCTGTATTAGGGCATACAATACCGGGATCCCGGTCATTTTTTTCCGGTATTGATACAAAAAATACCGGTTTTTCGGTACTAATTTTAAAAAAAATTGTTTATAATTTAAACACAAAGGTTATAAAATCACCTTTATGTGATTATGACATCCTTATCTCTACTAGAAAATGTTCGATAAATCATCCACAGGACACCATGCAACATTGCAACCTGTCCACAATTCTCGGACAACTTCATGTCTCACCGTATCGTAACTCCCAACTCCTGTTCAACTCCACCAAGTGTATGTTATTTTGGGGTTGCTGTTCCTCAGGTGTAAGACCTTGTCTTTTGCTGAATTAAAGCATAGCTGCCACTTTTCTGACCATCCTGGAATCCTATCTCGGTCACTCTGAAGAAGCTCTGCTTGGCGGCAATCATTAACTACTCTACTGATCTTTACATCATCTGCAAGTTTAGACCTCACGCCCTTCATAGATGTCATTTAAGATAATCAAAAATGCAATATGGCCACAAAAACAACATTGGTCCCAATGCTGATCCTTGGGGAACCCCACTTCTTGCATTAACCCAATCTGAGAAATAACCATTTATCACAACCCTCTGCATGGTGCCATCCATCTAAGGATTTTCCCTATGATTCCAGCCTGCTCCAGCTTATAAAGTAACCACTCATGTGGGACTGAGGCAAATGCTTTGCTGAAATCCAAATAAAATTATTCCCTAAATCCAGCTCACGAGTGACCTGTCAAAATGTCTAACCAGATTTGTTAAACATGATTGTCCCTTTACAAAACCATGCTGTGTATCCTACAGAATTCCATTTAGATCTAAATGATCATGAATTCCACCCTTGATCATTGCCGCCATGATTATTTTCCCTACTACTGAAGTTAGACTGGCAGGTCGGTAATTTCCCGTTACACTCCTAAAACCGCCTTTATGTTCCAATTTACACCATTCCAACGGAATCTCTCCTGAGTCCAGTGATGCTCTCATAACTAGCCTTAATGGTTCAATGCCCCCGCCGCCTCGTCTAAGATTATAGGGTATATGCCATCAACCACAGGAGCCTTACTTGCCTGTAGAATCCTCATTAAATAATCATTTGAAAACTTCACTCCCAAAATTTCTCATTGACGTGAAAGGTTTTACTTCTGTAAATATCGATGCAAAGCAAGTGTTGAGGTCGTCTGCAACTTCAGCTATGCTATCTAATACTATCCCACGTCCATTACATAAGCGTCCAATCTGATTTGTCTTTCTGTTCTTTGCATTTATATATGTGAAGAATTCCTTAAATGCACTCTTTGCTCTCTCCTAGACTTAGTAAAGATACTATAGTGAGGCCGAGTGGGTAAAGTACCTTCCCGGCAACCCAAAGGTCGCGGGTTCGATTCCCGCCTCGGGTTTTGATCAATGTACTGCAAAAACCACCTTGGGAGGTGCAATATGGCTACAGAAGCCGATGCGCCAACAACTACCAAATCAAAAAAAAAAAAAAATACTATAGTGAAAAATTATACTTCGCTTAATAAAATGTCTTTCTCCTTTAGAAAATGACGAACATAATTCAACCATGGAAGACCAACATGGAACAGAACATCAGTGTTCCGCAAATTCTTTCCAAAATAAGAAATTGCCCGACTCCAATGAGATTTTAAAAGATGAACTTGAGTCGGAAATTAATTAAATACATTTAACTATTTTTACTAAAAAAGTTCAAAGCCTAGAAAATATGGACTGAGATCGTCTACGATTATCTCAGTACCAGAAAAGAATCCGAGAGGGCGTTTTCTGCCACTAATCAAATACTGTATGTACCAAAATTAGATCCATTTTAAACGATCATACTATTGATTGTTTCTTAAGAGCTCACTTTATTCGGACAGGTAGTGTGGATGCTTAAACATAACCAAACTTTGCAGTAACAATATGTTTTTTTTGTTTTTTTTTTAAATAACTGTATTTTAATGATTTTTTTCAGAATATTTATTATTGCAATAAAAGTTTATTTAAAACATGAATTCAAGTAATTACAGTACTTGTTTTTTTTTTTTTTTTTTTTTTTTCCCTTAACTTGATTGCGCCTAATTGTCATCAAAATTTATTGAGAAAAACGTTTGTTTTTGGAATACCGGTATCTCGATTTCATAAATTAAAAATACGGAAATACCGGTATTAAAATTTTGACCGGTATTGTAAGCCCTAGTTTGTACTAAAATGTCGGGTTCGGCTTTATTTACACTCCGGTACAACCAGGTCAGAAGAGTTAAATTAATCATTTCGATTCATTAGTGCGTTAATCGTTAACCGCGTTTTGTGTAATGCGAGTTTGAACCACGGTCCACTCAAAATGCTTGTGCTTTTTCACTCTTCTGAGATACCACTCTGCTACGTTTGGCTCTAAAGGCTGCTTTCCTGTTTTGTGGAATAAAAAGTCACATTTGCAAAGTGTATTTAAAAAAAAATAAATAAAAAATTTAAAAAAAAGCGAACATCGTAAGAAACGCTGGGGTAGAAAAGCTACAAATGGCAAAATTCAATTGTATTTATCAGTGTGTAGAAGAGAACAAAAATAGTGCAATACCTAGCAAAACTAAAAATACAAAAATATTCACAAGGAATTCCTCTTCTGTAGTATTATACAAAATGAATAAATGAAATATCTGTTTATTGAACCAAACCTATGGTTTAACTCGATACGGGCTAGAGGAATGCGCATCTTTACACAATAGTGTAATGAACGTAATGTTATACACACCCACCCACAACAGTATACTGTATATGCAAGGTGGAAAACGAAGAACATAGTAACGATTAGTTCCAAAAAATGCCACCACGGTGCGTGTGGCACTGCATGAAGCTATACAGCACAATTTATTTGATCAAGTTACTGTGCGGTATGAAAAAATGACATGTGACAGCCATTTGTGTGGCAAATGAGCTGGAAGCGCAGTACAAGTATAGTCATCTATTGTCTTGAAGCATGTCACGAGGATGTTGGCAACATGCCTCATGGTGCTTTCCTTCAGGTCAGCCAGAGATTGAACATAAGCTTCGATAAATTCTGTCCTCCATGTATATATATATATATATATATTTACTTATTTATTAATCAGGTATCGCCAGGATTAAGCGGCAGAGAGAGGTTCCCAAGCATTGCCAAAATTATGTAGTCATCGTCAGATGTGACTCGTGAGCAATGTGCAGTTGGACTCCATTTTCTTCTAAGTACATCGTTTGAATTGGTATAAAAACTACATCACTTTTGTTGCCACAATACGTGACGTACCTTAATTATATCCATCTTGTATATCAAGACGAACGGCAGAATATGCAAAATAAGATTTAGCTTTACAACCTGTTTAAGTAAGATAGCGAAAGCTGCATGGGCGATTTATGATACCCACAATAACAATACATTGTTTAACGAAGCAAGCGCGAGTCCGTACGAGACCTGCTGCGATGCGCGAGCCGAAACTGTGTTTCCAAACCGACGACGATGCATTCTGTGTAGACTTGAGCTAGCAGCTATGTTCTTCTATAATTTACTGGAGCCAAGCAACGAAGTTTGTTTTGACGGAAACGAAGGGATTTTTCTTTCGGAGGACTACGACGGTCTTAGACAGTGTTTAAATTAAACCAACTGAAAATTCTAAATGGGAAGCATTCAGGGAAGTAATTGTAGATGCTACTAAGCTTTTTATATCAACTAACAGATGTAGTTATATAAAAAAAAGAGTTCGTTGAATAACACCTCTTAGTTCCGGTTCCAGAAACTAAATGAGCCAGTACTCTTGCGTTGTATATTTGTTTATGCGGGACCAATGACCAGATCGGGGATCTATTTTCTTATATTATTATAAGATAAATCAGTGGTTCCCAGCTTCTCTACTTTTGCGGCAAAACCAGTTTCATCCGGTTTGGCCATGTGTTTTTGTAAAGCTGCTCCTAGAACGTCTGTTCCACTCCGCCTCGTATGTCTTCACAGACATACAAGGCGGAACAGTATCACTACAAATGAGCCAAATGTGTGTGACGTAGGTTTGTGCGTGTTTTGTTGTTGTGTCTGGCAGCTTGGCTACCCAGAAGCATTAGTCACCTGGGGAGATGATTCCAGGTACTCGTCCACACCACGGTAAGGTGGGCCAGTCCCTGTAAAACATGTACCGTCTCAAAAGAGACTCTGACTCACCTGGTGTCAAAAGGTGGAGGAGAAAGGAAAAAGAAAAAAAAAAAAAAAAAGAAGGAAGGGGAAATCCCGTGGTGTAATAAAAAGAAGCTACACTAGTGGAAAGCAGGGGGAAAGTAGTAGTGCAGAGTGCGAAGAGAACGAGAAAATTTTTAAAAAATAAATAAAATAAAAAAAATATAAAAATAATTAAAATAAAAACAAATATAGATAATTAAAAATTTTAGATTAGTAAAATAAATTTTTTAAGCTGCTGTCTGGGAATCCCCATTTGTAGCCTGTGTTATTCTGTAGGAGGCTTTCCTGTGAGTGAATACTTGCGGCGAGAAGTTCTGGAAGGCAGCCATGTTCTCTGGTGTGTGTAGCAGAATGTCCAGTTGGTTTTCAGTGACAGTGGTGGTATTTGCTAGGTCTTGCCTCAGGTCCTTGTAGAGAGTGCACTCGAAGAGAAGGTGGAACCAATTCTCCTTGGCCTCGCAGTAGTAAACGTCTATGGGTATTAGGCCGAGTCGGAAAAGCTTCTCGTTCAATGACCCATGCCCGGTGACTAGGAATTATGTCTCAAGAGTTAGAGAGAGCCACTTCTGTACTGACTTAGAGTAGGGAAAAGTCACATCCAGCAGGAATCTCCTTGTAACTGCTCCCTTGGTGGAAGTGTCCCATCTTGTCTGCCAGATGTTTATCATGTCATTATAACAGCGTGTTCTCTCTGCCTTAGGGTCAGTATCCAGGTTTAGCTCAATGTCCAAGATCATGGTCGGAATTTTCTTGTTGATTCTAAAAATCAGGCCACAGAAGGTTACATACAGGTCCAGTGAAAGTATCCCAGCTAAGACTTGGATAGCAGCAGTGGATACTGTCCTGCATACCCTATGGGTAGCCAGAAGCATTGTCCATTGTACAGAGCCTAATTTGCCTATCATTTTTACCAATCTAGCTCGGTGGAACCAAGCACCTGCAGCATACGACACGATCGGAAGGAAGACGGCTTTATAGTACAGCTGAAGTGACCGCTTGGACAGGCCCCATTCGTTCCTGGTGATTCTGATTGAGCCTGCACATTTTTTCACCTTGGAACTGATGATGAGGTGGGGGTGAAAGCTTAATATTATGATCAAGAACCACCCCTAGCACAGTGGTCTATGACATGGGGAGTTGTACCCCAGAGACTCTCCGGTTTCATACGGAATAACTGTCCCCTCACAAGTATGTTTGTTGTTTGGGTTTTAATTGTGCATCAGCAACTAGGGCTATAATGCGCCGGACGACGTACAATGCCGAATATAATGTCATTATAAATACAAAAATTTTAATTAAATTTTTTTTCCCTTATTTTGAACAATAATCGTTAAAAAATTTAATCTTACAATATGATACCAATAATAGATAAATTTTCTGTTTATACTCCGGGATGACCAAATGATCAGAGCAGTTCACAAGATAGACAGAATACAAGAAACAGCGCCGTATTTAGCAGTCATGAACTCCGGTCACTCAAGGCACGTGTACTTATACACCCGTGCGCTTGACCACTAGGCTACGGCGGCTACTTGCGAACGTTGTTTTACACTGGTGTGCAAAATTTAAGGACCAGTCAGTTTCCACCTATCGCTTCTCATAGGGATACAATGTGGCCGCCTTCTTGCTCACACGTGCTGTTCACCGCTCCGTGAAAATGTGTCTGGATTATGCGTTTTAAGTTTAGTATGCTAACTAAATTGTGTACTGAAGGATTTACCTACATCAGTCGATCACAGTGGTGAGATTTGTTTTCAGTTTTATTGGGTGAGATAGCGTATTTCAACGCTGGCAACAATGTGTCAGCATGGCGGCATTGTTCTAGCGTTGGAGAGATTGGCATTCCAGTTATTTCGCTGCCACCGCGGTTTTAGTAGTTTAAAGTGTCACATTTTGCTCTACTTTGTGTCCGTCAAGTTCCTCTTCTCAAGATGTGTCCACAGACATCAACTTCGTGAAAATCGGCCAAGGTAAACGAAAATTATGGTCACTTTTCATTAGCATTGATCTCGCTGGGCTAGAACATGACAACTTCCCATTGTATAAGTTGAACTTTGTTAAAGCTATCGGTACCGCAAATATCGTTGAATGATGATGATATCAACTATCGGGAATTGCAAATGAACAGCTTTATAGCCACATATGTTTTTGCATGATGAATATCAGATATTTTACTGGTTTTCTGTCTAATTTTAATATGGTGCCTGATAAACAAAGACAGTTGTACACCACGCGGTCGAGCCCTGATTGGTCGGACATTGTCTGAGTGACCGTTATTAGTGTGAGTTATTTGCCACGCACTTTAAGACATCTATACCTTGAACATTTAGGGGTACTAAATATATTTGATCTAATACAGGGTTAATAAAAGTTATTTAATGTCACTACATTTATGATATTTTGAATATATATAACAATACGTTCTCAGTGTCCCACGCGGTCGAGCCCTGATTGGTCGGACCTTGTCTGAGTGACCGTTAGTGTGAGTTACTTGCTACAAGACATCTATATCCAAAACATTTTAGGGATACTAAATATATTTAACACAGAATTAATAAAAGTCAGGTAATTTCACTACATCATGATATTGAGAATATATATAATTATGTGCACAGTGCTGACCTCCCAGAACGAATAATAAACTAAGCACAACATCCAGGTATTTTAGTGATTAGGGTTGAATCTCTCCCCCCCCACCCGGCAAGCTTAGGTCAACAAGCATAAAACAGAATCTGCACTAAGCATTACACTCCTGCAGCTAAGCAATTCAGTAGCTGCCGTTCAGAACTCTTCATCCGGGGAAAATATGGAACCGATAAACCGAAACAATCCCGATAATCCGGACCTGGCCGTAAAATCGAAAAATCCAAGTATGCCTCTGAAAAAGGCTATAAATAACGATGACCCAATACTTATAGAGAATAACGAAGATTTGGACAGTACTCTAACAGCATCCACAGCGAAGAGAAAGGGCAAGCAATTCACAGCTCCCAGATCGGAGATGAAAACCCGCTCCAAAAGCGAGAACAAAGACCAAACAGAGCAGGCTATCTCCCAACAAGAAAATGTGACAGAAAAAGGGCAGGAAAAACAAGAAACCCCACTGGACCCCAGACTGCCTGAAGGCACTGCACTGGAGCAGTCTCTTATTCTAAGGACTACCCTAGAAAGCCTATTTAAAGATCAACATAATAGGATTACGACTGCACTCCGGGGGGAAATAGTGGGATTATGGATGAAAATGGAGACAATCCTAGTCCAGACCAACTTGGAAAAAGAGGTTGCCTTAGCCAAACTTCAAGTCTTTCAAAACAGTAGGGCAAAGGAAATGCTACAGCGCGTCCCTACCTACTCCCAAGTGCTGAGGACCAACCTAAACAAGCCAAATGAAAGCACCATTACAAACCGAACCACAACAGCCCAAAGAAAAACCCTCATACCAAAACAGCACCTAGTTGTACTAAAACCAGCCTCTACAGAAACACACAAGACCAGTGAAGAAGTAAAACAAACAATAGAAAAACTGAAGGGTGACTTCAAGCATATTAAGATTAGATCTATTCGGAAAACAAGAAACGTAGGGGTGTTAATTGAAACTGAAACTGCGGAGGACATAAAAGGTATAATCAGCAACCCCAAAATTTCAACGCTGGGACTTCTAGCAGAGCCTCCTAGACGGAAAGGGCCAAGCATCATTGTATTTGATGTAGACAAAGAGACAACACCAGAAGAATTAACAGAGGAAATATACTGCAAAAACTTGAAGCAGACACTCATGGAGGAAGAATCAGGGCAACACATTATGCCGAAATATAAAACTAAATCCAGAAACGGAAATGCCATAAATTGGATCATAGAGCTCTCAGCAGCGGCCTGGAAATCTTTGAGCCAACAATCAAGAATCTATATAAACTGGGGCAGCCATCGTTTTCGTGAGCATGTGGCTGTTCCCAAATGCTACAGGTGCTGCCGCTTTGGTAACACGACCCACACCTGTAAGCAAACACAGCCTACCTGTGGTCATTGTGCAGACATCGGACATGAATTTGCATTTTGCCCCAGGAAAGCAGAACCTGCAATCTGTGTGAATTGTAAAGAAACGAAGCTGCCATTTGATCACTCACTATGGGATAATAAGTGTCCAATTTACATAAAGGCTAAGAGTGCACAACAGAACAGAACCGACTATGGGGAATAACAGGAATCACTATAATCAAACAAAGATTAAATTCGCACAGCACAATGCCCAGAGATCTAAGGCTGTTGCCGCACAAATGGCTAAAAAAGCCATGGAAGAAAATTATGACATACTAATGCTACAGGAGCCTTATACCTACAACAAAGAAGTAAAAGGCTACCCCCTACATTACAAGATCGTACAAGTTGATGGAGACAACCCGTGGGCTGCCATCGCTGTCCGGAATCCTGACCTCACGGTAACCAAGATCTCAGACCTATGTACAAACTGGGCCGTATGTGCCCATATAGCCTCACCGTTAGGGGAATTTTATGTCACCTCTATATATGCCCGTCCGGGAGAAGATATATTGCCCGTAACAAGATATTTGCAAAATATCCAACTACAAATGCAGAATGCCAAACTCATAGTAGGAATGGACGCCAACTGCAGATCCCCTGCTTGGCACAGTGAAAGACCAGACCGTGGGGGTGCCAGAAATGGTCAGCGCCTGGAGGATTACATCTCCAACAGTAATCTAGCAGTTCTGAACAGACCTAATCAACCATCAACTTTCTCCAGCACACTATGGGAGGCAAATATAGATGTAACTCTGGCCACTCGGTCGATTGTTGGGCATCTCTCCCCCTGGGTGGTACAAGAACACTGGACTACCTTGGACCACAGAGTCCTAACCTTTGACCTCCACCACTCCCTCGTAGCACAGTATCCACCTAGATTCCTCTCGCCAAGATACGCCATCCAAAAAGCAGACGAACTTATTCCAACAAACATTGATGGAAAAAGCCAGGAATTTCGACCCAAAATATCTCAATCCAGACCAACACCAACAAAAAGTAACGCAGCTTATAACTGAAGCAGCAAACATGGCCATCAGGAAGAAGAAGCCCGTTCCCAAAGTGGTCCACTGGTGGTCACCAGAACTCTAGGCAATAAGACAGCGAGTGAATAATGCCTGAAAAAGGTTCCAAAGGGCACGCAGATCTTGGCCCCAAGCAGAGGTTGACATACTCAGACAGCAATACTGGGAGGTCAGGAACCAATATACGGCTCAAATTAAAACAAGAAAGAGACACTCCTGGGAAGACTTTGTATCCACAGTGGGAAATGCAGACCCCTGGGGATTGGCATATAAAATCACCACACGTAAATTCCCCAGGGGAGAAGTCGTTGCTGCCACCTTAACACCTCAAGGGACATACACTAGATCCTGGCACTCCTCCATTAATAATATTTTGGACCATATCCTCCTACCTTCAACAATTCCACACACGCATGAACAGAGAACTCTCTGGGAGGAGAATGATAAACACTCCTCCCAGACAGTGGAGCCCCCTTTCACGATAACAGAACTCAACATAGCTGCAGCCAAAATGCAAAACAGGAAAACTCCCGGCGAAGATCAAATAGAGCCGGAAATACTAAAGGCAGTGGAAATTATACCGGATACTATATTAAACCTAGCAAATCAATGCCTCACAGAGGGTTTCTTTCCAACTTCGTGGAAGACAGCCCGAGTCAGACTTATCCTGAAAAAACCCACTAAACCCCAGGACATGCCAGGCTCATACAGGCCTATCGCTCTGCTGTCGATGCTGAGCAAGCTCTTTGAGCGACTCATCTACCACAGAATTGAAAACCGTTACCAGAATGCTCGATTGATGTCAAAAAACGAATTTGGTTTCAGGAAGGGATGCTCCACCACTGATGCCTTCGAGAGGATCATCGATGCATTCAGAAACTGTAACAAGAAATATTTCCTCCTCATCTCAATTGACTTCGCTGGAGCCTTTGACTCCCTCTGGTGGCCCAGTGTTCTAGTCAGGCTCCGACGGGCTGAAATCCCATCAAATCTATTTCGCTGCATGAAATCTTACCTGGAAAACCGAAGAATCACTTCAGCACTCCCTTTACCTCTGCATCCAGACTGGTTTACAGGGGCTGCCCCCAGGGATCCGTCCTGGGGCCGCTCCTGTGGAACCTGGTGCTTGATGAGTTTTTAAACCTGGATGTTCCAAATGTCATTACACAAGCATACGCTGATGATCTGATTATGATGCTTCAAGCAGACAGCAGGGCTCAACTGGAGGCCATAGGCAATCAAGCCACACAGGATTGGGCCAAGAGGAATCTTCTAACGATATCAACCGAAAAAACAAACTCAATACTCCTCAGGGGTCACCTTGACCCTGGTAGATCTCCACTAATCAAAATAAATGGAGCGACCATCAAACTCAAACAGGAACTAAAATACTTAGGAATAACACTAGGCCGAAACTTGAACTTCACATCTCATCTCTGTTATCTCAGAACGAAAACAAGAAGGCTCTCGGCCTTGATAACCAAAATCACCAGGAGGGACTGGGGACTAAAGAAGAGGGCCCTTTCTCTTCTATACAAAGCTCTCCTCATCCCTATCCTTTCCTATGGTGCAGGCGCCTGGTATCAGAAAGCAAACTCAGCAGTCAACAAGAAAAAGCTGGAGTCGATCCACACTATTGACAACAACTACAGCCTGCTGCACGGTGAGCACCCATGCGCTCCAGGTCCTGGCAGGCTTCCTTCCCCTGGACCTGGAGATTGTGCGCTGTGGGCTGCTACACCAACATTCAAAAGGAAGAACCACAACTTATTTAGGCTACACAACAGATCCACAGAAAAGCAAATCCTCAGAAAATAAGAGGTTAACGGAACACCTGCAATCTATCTGGCAAAATAGATGGAATGTTACTACAAAAGGTCAAGTCACCAAAAAATTTATACCCGATGTCAGCAGGGTATATCCTATTTCCCCGTCCTGGTTTTCCCCTGGCTTGCACACCACCTTCCTTCTTACAGGACACGGCTCCTTCAGAGGAAAACTCCATGAGCTCGGAATCTCTGACAACCCGAGCTGTAACTGCGGTCAGGAGGAAACATGGGAACATCTTATCCATGACTGTGACAACTACGAGGACCTCAGATGTCAGCTATATACACGCATCAACTCCTTGCTAAAAAACCGAGAAGAAATAATATTGCAAGAGGAAGATAATTACCGGGCTTTCACCATCTTTGCCCGCAAACCCTTTGAAAGACAAAGATCCATGCCACATCATCACTAACCTATGAAAACACAAACGTAACTACCTGAGATGACTACGAAACTCTGAAATACTGACCACCTGAAGCAGATAAAACACATGACGTAACAAACTGGACCTGACTTCTGGACTTGGACCTCCACTGGATCAATGCAAAGACGAAGATTAAAACTTGGACTCGGACCTTGAAGATTGCATCTTATGATGCCATATAGCGCCCCGGCTCTGTCTAGCCTGCTTTTTACTCCTCTTTCCCTAGCAGGGGGGGAGGGGACGGCCTGCTGTCTCCTCCCCCTTCTTGCCACCCCTCTTTCTCCTCTGGTGGGGCATGGGCATGGCCCCACTATTTCAAGAGGGGTCATCTTCCCTATAGACCCCTTACTTCCAATTTCCAACCCCTAGTCTTCCACCTCCCCCCCATCTCTTTCTCTTTACAACAGCGCCTGCCCCACACGTCCAAATTTAAAACACCAAAATTCATGCCCGACCTATTAGGAAATATTATTACCTCCAGCGCTTATCCCTTATAGCCCCTCTAAGTTGCGTGTAATGTACTATCTGTGCCCAAAAGAAAAGAAGAATTTTTTTTTTTTTTTTAAGGTCCTAGCCACTGAAATCTCAGGAAAATAGGTGGTAGGACCTGCCAGAGCAAACTTTAAGGGAACACCTGGCTGGCCTCCTGGTTTACGTACTCCGCCACGGAGTACGTAAACGACAGGTCCCATCTGGGGCTTGGCGGCTAACAAGCCACAGGAACAAGGGGCACAACATATTACACAATACATGATCCACACACTTTTAAACCTCTGGCCTTGACAGCGTACTGTCCTCGATACAAAGAACATACGCGGAG
The DNA here is from genome assembly GCF_048544385.1 of Mastigoproctus giganteus. Classification (NCBI taxonomy): domain Eukaryota; kingdom Metazoa; phylum Arthropoda; class Arachnida; order Uropygi; family Thelyphonidae; genus Mastigoproctus; species Mastigoproctus giganteus. The sequence continues at coordinate 37,710,325 of NC_143575.1, forward strand.
ATGGGGTAAATCCTTGGTACCGTTAGACCCAAAAAATACTCTGTACTCTGCCACCGCGGTTGAACTGCACTCTTGACTGGGGAGGGTGATCCCCTGTGTTATTTATTGAATCGCAATTTGACAGAAAGCTTATGAGAAATAGAGCCTTTAGATAGTGTCTGCTAATGAAAATAAATTTAATCTAAATTTAAAGCATTCATATTCCAGTTAATTAATAGTTGAAACCAATAGCGGGTTTAATGTTGATTCAGTGCAGACGAACCCAGCGATATTCTGCTTAAGGCAACATGTCACTTAAGCTCCTGGTTTAGGGATTGTTTCTCCCCACAGGTTTAGGGATTGTTTCTCCCCACTCACACCCACCGCTGCAACTTTCTCCTCTAGTCATCGAATGGAAGAAGTTCACTACCGCTAGTTACTGAACAATTATTTCTAATGTGCTTCCCCCCCCACCCCACGTTGAACCTAAAATGATAAAGATACGATTGATAACCATGCACCATAGACAGAAATAACATCACCGTCGTATTTGTTGACCTCAAACCTACTAAAAATAGTCCCAGCTCCCTGGGTGAACTTTTAAATCTGGTGTTCCCCCCTCCTCAGTGACCTGTGGGGGTGAGCTAAAACTTTGACACGCCATATCTCGGCTTGGATTTGTGCTACGAACTTGTAGTTAACACCATTTGCAATCTTGTGAATCATTTTCCACAACAGTATGTATAACATTCGTTTATCTGGAATAGCTCGGTAATCCGAATTTTGGTGCAAGATGCCACAAGATACCGGATAGCAACACCGCCCAAATAAACACTGCTCCGCAGGAAACAGCAGGCAGTACTCTATTGGAAACTGTGCAGTTTGAGTATACAGAAGAAACGAACCCCGCACCCAAGCGGAAAAATAATAAAAAACAGGTCGTCAAACAGAGCGACAGAGAGACAAAAAGCCAGCAAGGGACAAGAGGAAGTCAGAACATCCTCTGCTCTCAAGCAGAAAATACCGGTGATGTAAAGGAGGACGAAAACAGAGTCGCTAGTTCCAACTCTCTCAGAGGGGAAAGTACTGGAAAAGACCCTCTCCCTCAGAACAACGTTAGAGCACCTCCTCAAAGATACCACAACAGAATAACTACTGGACTTCGAGGGAAAATCGTGTCCATCTGGACAAAGCTGGAGACATTCCTACTCCAAACTAACCTAGAGTGCGAAACCAGACGCTCTCCAATCCGTGGGAGCATACCAAATGCCACAGCGTGCTCCCTCGTATGCGCAAGCACTGAGGACCCGACCGATTGCTGACCCAACTCCAACTGTAACTAGAGCGATGAAACGCAGAACCCTCCTGCCAAGACCACATTTGGTAATACTGCACCCGATCACCCCAGACGAAAACAGTACCAGCAAGCAGGTCAAAAATCTGGTAGTCGCAAAGTTGGCAGACGACTTCAGAGATACCAAAATAAAATCGGTAAGGCAGACCAGAAATGTAGGGATTATCATCCTGACTCAAACGAAAGAGAATGCAACAAAAATCCTACAACATGAGAAAATTCAAACACTTGGACTTGAAGCCCTGCCCCCTAGATGCAAAGAACTTAGCATAAAGATATATAACCTGGACAATGATCTGACACCAACTGCTCTCCAGGAGGAGCAATATCGCAGAAACCTCCAGCAGGCACATCCGGAAAACGAACCCACCAACCTAATCATTCCCAAGTTCACGACGAAAGCCAGAACAGAGAATACTTACCACCGGGTCGTGGAGTTGTCACCAGCGGCCTGGGGCACGCTTAGCCAGACCGACAGTGTGTTTATAAACTGGGGCAGTCACCGCTTTAGGGAGCCCGAAGTTGTCCCTAAGTGTTTCCGATGTTGCCTGTTTGGGCATACCACTCATACCTGTGCCCAAACCCAACCCACTTGTGGCCAAGACTTCACCACATGTCCGAATAAAGACAAGCCGCCAACCTGTGTAAATTGCAAATTCCACAAGCTACCAGCAGAGCACTCAATTAGGGACATCGAATGCCCAGTGTACTGTAAAGCAAAGAGCACTTTCCAAATGAGACTAGATTATGGCCACATGCTCTAAATCCTATAAAATCAACAGGGTTAAAATTCATACAACTAAATACACAACAGTCTAAAATAGTAGCAGCGCACATCTTGGGCTGCATGTGCCCATATTATCACGCCCCTGGGCGAATTTTATGCGGTATCACTATACTGTCACCCAGGCGTAGATATACTACCAGCAAATGACGATCTAAAAGCTGCACTGGAAAAGTAAAGAAAATAAAACTCCTGGCAATGACCTCCTCGAGGTGGATGTTATTAAGAAATTTCCAACCTACTTCCCTAACACTATGCTCGCCACTTTCAACAGATGCCTAATGGAAGGCCACTTTCCTGCTATCTGGAAGGAGGCATGCCTTAAACTCATCTTGAAGAACCCAGACAAACCATCTGAAGAGCCAAAATCTTACAGGCAATTGCTCTCTTGCCAATCCTCGGCAAACTTCTGAAAAGGCTTCTACTCAGCAGGTTGTCAAAATGCTACTCTAAAGAAAATCTTATTTCTCAGTACGGTTTCAAAGCGGGTTGCAGCACTGAAGATGCTCTTAAACTAATATCTCTGCTTGAAGCACTCAAGGCAAGTATGCACTAGCCATCACAGTTGACTTTGCTGGAGCGTTTGATCGGCTGTGGTGGCCAAGTATTCTCAGAAGATTCCGACAAGCCAAAGCACCACTCAACCTTTATAGCTGTGTCAAGGAGTACCTGAGATACCGCACTGTCCATGTTGGTACCAGTTACAAGTCTGTCACTAGTCAGGGCTCGGTCCTGGGCCTTTTTCTGGTCCATCGTTCTGGACGAATTCCTTGGGATGGACTTGGATGACTCAACCCCTTTCGTTTGCTGACGATTTGGTTTTGGTGGTGTATGGTGACACAAGAGCTGATCTAGAGGAGTGAGCAAATTGTGCACTAAGCTCCAGGATTGGGCAGCCATTCACCGACTAAAGATCTCGGGAGAGAAAACCAAATCTATATTGCTCAAGGGAACGCTCCAACTACGAAGATCACCGGTTATCAAAACTGACAACACCTCCATAAGATTATATCCAGAACAGAAATCAAGTATTTAGGAATCGTCTTAGATATGAAGCTAAATTGCCATCCTCACTTTAAATATATTTCACAGAAAATAAAAAAATACTCGGCCATGATCATCCGTATAAGCCGTGCAGACTGGGGCCTTAAGCTATGGGCTCAGGTCCTCATCTATAATGCCATATTTGTCCAATAGCTTGCTATGGAGCCTCAGTATGGTGTACTAGGGCCTCCCTCGACCGAAATCGCCGTAAACTAGACTCCATACAGCGTTCTATGCTCCTTGCCGTAACAAGGGCGTGCCGTACAGTAAGCGCCCCAGCTCTACAGGTTCTAGCTGGATGTATACCCCTACACCTAGAGGTAATAAGAAGAGGATCGTATCAACGATTGAAGAAGAGTATTCCCACCGAAACAGCAGGCATCACTCTTAACCTTGATAACAACCCCAAACAGGAAAGGAAGAGAATCTCTGAAATTATGTACAGGACCTGGCAAGAGACATGGGACACCACCAACAAAGGATTGATAACCAAAAAGTTCATTCAGAAAGTAAGAAGATCAAACAACTGAATCAGTCCAAAGCCTCCTCCCTGGTACTCACCAGGCCTCCATACTACATTTCTATTGACAGGCCACGGACCCTTTAAAGCGAAGCTAACATCCCTAGGCATTGAAGATGATCCACTGTGTCACTGCGGGGCTGAAGAAACGTGGGATCACGTAATGTATGGTTCCCATGAATATGACGAGTTCTGGCTAAGGTTTGCCACTAAAATGCAAGAAAATCCCCGGCATTGTGAGCAACTGATTATAATGGACGAGCAGCACTACGCCACCTTTACAGAGTTTGCACAGTCTGTCTTCACTGCTAGATGGGTTCGGCACCCAAACACCACCATTGAAGATCAAAGTAAGAAACTTCCTGGATATGACAGTCCTCTCGGGAGAAGGGAAAAAAAAACCTCCTTCCTTCCTTTGTCCCAGGAGTGACAGAACCCACCAGCACAGCTCATCTGCTGCCATTAGGCCTCCCTAACCACGCTCCCTTGCGTGGTCCTTTGCCTCCGTTCCCCAGCGGGAGGGGGAGTTCATCCCTGGTGTCCACCACCCCTCTTTTTCACTCTGGTGGGGCATGGGCCTGCTCCACTGACTTGGGGTCATCTTCCCTATGGACCCCATATCTCTAGCTTTCCCCCCAGTCTTCCTCCCCTTCTCTAACTTACAACTAGCGTCCAAATCAACTCCAAGTTGCTTGAGTCCTACACCCAAAAACTTAACATCAAATCGCCCAACTAGTACTCCCTTTGTTCTGGCTGATCCCCATCTATGGCGTGTTTTTTTTTTTTTTTAGGTCCTTGCCACTGAAATCTCAGGAAATTAGATGGCAGGACCTGCCAGAGTAAATAACTATAATAGTGGTGTACCTTGTCTGCCTCCACGGGGGCAACGTTGGGTCCCATTAGGGGCCCAGCGGCTAAATGACCAGATGAACAACGGTACACGACACTACACAAATACAAAATCCATATACTTTTAAACCTCTGGCATTGACAGTGTTCTGTTTCACACCCACAATGTATAGCACGCAGAGATGGGGGGAACCCCTGGTGCTGTTTGACACTAAACACACTCTACACTACCAGCAACCAGATATCAGAGGGGCCTTCAGACAGACTTCCCAAACAGTAAGATTGTCGTGGGAGCGGATGTGAATTGTAGGTCCCCGGCGTGGTTCAGTGAGACCCAGGATATACATGGAGTGCAGAACGGGCAACGACTTGAAGACTACTTAGCGACCAGTCCATACACAGTCCTCAACCGACCAAACAACCTGGAAACATTCTCTAATTCGATGGGGGAGGTCACAATCGATGTCTCTGGCTACCAGATCCCTCGCTGGCCACCTAACATCGTGGACCGTCCAAGAAAGCTGGACCACAGGGCCATCACGTTCGAGCTCCAATCCCTTAGCCGACACCAAGCAGTGAGGCAGGTACAGCCAAGATATGCCATAGAGAAGGCGGACTGGGCACTCTTCCAAGCCACACTGACAACAGCAGCCCAATCGCTGAACATCATTGGACTCAGCCCGGATCAGCACCAGATGACGGTCGCTGATCTCATCACAGAAGCTGCCAACACCTCTATTAAACAGAAAAACCCAACCCCAGGGGTACCCTGGTAGTCTCCGGAGCTACAGAGGCTTAGACAGGACGTGCACAGGAGAAAGACACTCTTCCAGCGGGCAAGGTGCTCCCAGCCGACAGCAGAAGTGGAGATACTAAGACAGAATTTCCGGGACGCAAGGAACTTGTACACTGCAACCATACGCCAGCATAAGATGCGCAGTTGGGAACACCTTGTTTCTACCACCGGGAATGATAACCCCTGGGGTGTGGTATACAGAATAACCACAAACTCCCCAGGAGTGAGGCCATACCAGCGACGAGGACAGCAGGGTACTTACACCCGGACCTGGCAGGAAACAATTACTAACATCATGGATACCACGTTTCAAGACCATCTTGCCCCCACTAACCCAGAGCAGATAATCCTCTGTGCAGACAATGAAACCTACTGCAAGACTGCAACAGAAGAACCTTTCACTAAACTTGAACTGGAAACAGCTGCCATGAGGATTAGAAACAAGAAGTCTCCTGGCTCTGATCTTTTGGAACCAGAGATTGTCAAGAAAGCCATCGAAACCATTCCCGAGGTGGTTCTGAACCTATACAACCACTGACTCAAAGAAGGCCTGTTCCCCCAGGCCTGGAAAACTGCAAACTTGTGCCTCATCCCCAAAAGTCCCAACAAACAACTGAATCTTCCAGGGTCATACAGACCCATAGCACTCTTATCAGTCATGAGCAAGCTCTTTGAGCAGCTTTTAAGAAACAGAATAGGAATCCACTACACTACAGCCAGCGTGCAGTAACCAACAATATGGATTTAGGAAAGGATGCTCAACCCTGGATGTCCTGGAAAATATTACTGATGCTGCAACCACCTCAGATCAGAAATACTTTCTGGTCATAGCAATAGACTTTGCTGGGGCATTTGACACTCTGTGGTGGCCAAGCGTCCAGGCCTGACTCCGGAAGGCCAACCTACCGTCAAATCCGTATCAAGTCATCAATTCCTACCTGTCGAATACGTTCGTGACAGTCAGCACCATATTCTTCAGTAACAAGAGGAGTATTCAGAAGATGCCCACAGGGCTCAATCCTAGGTTCAATCCCACTCCTATGGAACCTGGTTTTAGACGTCTTTTTCCTGGAACTCGGCGATGTCGTCCCCCTAGCCTATGGAATTGATGATGTGGTTTTGATGCTGCCTGGGGGGTCTAGGGTGCAACTGGAGAACACCACCAACAGAGCAATAGAAACTCTAGAGGGCTGGGCTAACAGCAATAACTTGAAGATCTCATCCTAGAAGACGATCTATATTATTAAAAGGAGCCCTAGATACCAGACGACTTCCTCAAATCAAGATAACACAATTAAGCCGCTGAATTAAAGCACCTTGGAGTAGTACTAGACACTGGGCTTTACACCACATATAGTGCACTTGCGGAAGAAAATTAGAGGATATTCCGCACTTTTTGCGTGAATCACACGTAAGGAATGGGGTTTGAGGAGAAAAATCCTCAGCCTCTATTATAAAGCTATTTTCCTGCCAGCGATTACATACGCTGCTGGAATATGGTATCGCAAGGCTACAATTGCAGTGAACCAAAAAAAACTGGGACTACGCAGCAACACATACTGATAACCATCTCGAGAGCATGTAACACTAAGTACCCACGCACTCAAGGCCCTAATGGGATTCCTCCCTCTGGACCTAGAGATTGTTAAGCATGGGCTACTCTATCAACTGCCCAAAGGCAGAACGCCAACATGCCTCGACTACACCACAGATCTGTCAAATTATCCCAAAGTAGAAAGGAACCGTGTCTCCACTTACCTCCAACAAATTTGGCAGGCCCGCTGGGAGACATCCAGCAAAGGTGCAATAACTAGAAAATTTCTACCCAACGTAAGGCTGGTATATCCGGATTATCCACTGTGGCTCTCGCCAGGACTCTACACCACCTCATGGGAAACGGGGCCATTAAAGACAAACTACAAAGATTTGGACTGAGTGATATGCCGTTTTGCCTCTGTGCTGAACGTGAAAGCACCTAATGTACAGTTGCCCACTATATGAGGACCTCTATTGCAGGTTCATCACTAGAATACAACTTAACCTCCATAATCAAGAAGACCTCGCCATGACCAAAGTCGACACGTACAAGGCGTTCGTGCAGCTGGCCCAGGACCTCTTCACCAGAAGGACGCTCCCACAGCCTTAACCACTGCAGTAAACAACCATGCCGTGCAGACCAGCAGAAAGTCTACACAACCACAGAAACCTACCCAGATGATGAACTTGACATGACCAGGGTGAAACAACCAAGGAATTAAACATCACAACTGAGTCTGAAGTGATAATCTCTATGACAACCCACAGCTGTATCCACCTGACGTGACAATCTCATTCAACATATGAACATGACATGGATAAGATAACTGGACGTGACCAACTAAAAAAAAAAAAGAAGAAGAAAAAAAATCACACCGTGACAACCCGATTAAACACCCTCATCCAGCACAGGCATTTGACAACCTGATCAAGACAACAAGACTCCCATGCAAGGGTTCAGAGAAATGACTGCAGCACATTGCTGCCATCTAGCCATATGGTGATCTGGGCTGGTAACTTTGACCAGCCTGCTTTCACTCCTATTCCTCGGCAGGGGGAACGGCTGGCTGTATTTTCCTCCTCCTGCCACCCCCTCTGGTGGGGTATGGGCATGCCCCGCTGACTGCAGGGTTCATCTAAACTATCGGCCCCTTGCTTCTTTCTTCCACCTAGCCTTCAGTCTCCCTACCCTTCTCTTGACTATACACCATGAAAGCCCCACGCATCCAAATTTAAATTAACACCAAAATTATTTCCCGTCCATTAGGCCTCTAGAACTTGTTATTTTAGCGTACAACCCCACAGTCATTTCAGCGAACAAACCACACATACTATCTCTTAATAGCGATCTTGCAATAATACCACCGCGATTATGATTTTTTTTTTATTTTTTATTTTTTAGGACCCAGCCACTGAAATCCCAGGAAATTTGGTGTCGGGGCCTGCCAGAGTATAATAAATTTCAAGGTACATCTGGCCAGCCTCCTCGTTGGCATAGTACGGACAACGTCGGGTCAAATCAGGGGCTCGACGGCCAATAGGCCAGAAGAACAATGGGCACAACATACTACACAACACATGATCCACATACTTTTAAATCTCTGGTCTTGACAAAGTACTGTTTCTCGATACAGCGAACACTCGCCGAGATGGGAGAAATTCCTGGTGCCCCTTGACCCTCAACACACTTTGTAGCTTCTCATAAGAGTGGCCTGGATATGGGAAAAGCATACCAAAGGAACCTCGTGAGGTACAGAAATGAAGGAAAGAACAACGGAAACAAAATGGTACAGAGGGACTTTATTCAAAAATGGCAACATAGCACTGGCTGTCATGATACAGATGCATCACTGCCAAAGACGGAACAAAGGGAAGAGGTGGTTCTCAGTAGGAGATATGGCCATCCCTAATGTCGATGAAAACCTTGCACCGCCTGTCCACACTTAGCACAATGTTGTTGATAAGTTCTTGCGGTAACATCGTCCATTCCTCTGTCAGCGCCATCTTCAGCTGGTGAACATTTTCTGGTGGGTGTGGACGTGCCGCTAGGCGTCTCCCCAGAGCGTCCCATATGTGTTCGATGGGATATAGATCGAATGAAACGGGCAGGCAAATCCATATGAATAATGTCCTCACTTTCCAAAAGCATATCAACAGCTGCAGTGCGATGGGGTGTGGCGTTATCATCCATAAATACAATCTCGGGGCCAATGGCACCTCGGAACAGACACACATGGGGAAGGATTACCTCAATGCAGTAGCGTGCACCGGTTACAGTATCTGGAGTTGTGTACGTCCATCCAAGATAACGCCTCCCCAGACGAGAACACCTCGACCGCCATATCGATCCCTTTCAGTGATGTTTGCGGGGTGATACCATGTGCCAACCTCTCGTCAGATTAGCTGACGTCCAGAATCGCTGCTGAGACTGAATCTACCCTCACTCATCAGTAAAGACTACCTTAAGTAAAGATTCTGTGGTTGTAACCTTTAGAAATAGTGTTAGTCCTTAAGACTGCTAGTTATACGATTAATGGGAATAATGAGCAACGTGACTGGATACTTGTGACTGATGAGCATGAAATTATCGCCCGATCCTGTTGACGGTCGGATTTACTGAGATGCAGTGGCTCATTTTCTGTTAGCCCTCATGTTAGCGGCGCCCTGGAACAAACATGCGAACAAACACCATATTACCTAAATCAGGCACTGAATCCTGGAAGCGACAATAGGCAACCACAAGGCTTTCTGTATCTTGCAATTTTGCGTTAGCGAAAGCAACTCTCTCGCTTCAGTTTTTTCATGGTTTAAAACGCATTTTCGCATCGTAGGAAGTTGAGAAGAGGGCGGCAAAATATCCAAAGCTCTTTCAGATATTGCAAATTATTCTTCTCCAAAACGCAGATTGAGGATCATGAAATTTCATTTTAAACATTGTGTCGCTAACGGTGCCATTTTAAAAGTTAAGTTGTCAATAAATTCTTCCACTTCCGCAGGGCTAAGATTTGATGCATTGTTGAAGAGATCTGAAGAACAACTGTAGAGTGCAACAACTCACATTCCTTCGTAATAGATAGAATGTAACTAATCAAAGCAAACTGATTTCTTTCGGACACTGGACTTCTGTCAAAACTATAATTTCCTTTTCTTTACTGAAAACTAGTCCATCACAAATAAAATTATAACATAAATCAAGAATAACTTTTTTTTTTGTTTTTTTTTTTTGGTTACTGTTGGTAGTCTCGCAATCCTTCTACTGTAGAAAACTATCTGATGATCCTAAATTTATTCTTTCCAACACCAATATCACAAATAGAAAAATAAAATAAAATTCCGGGAATAAACTCACACCAACAACTAGCTCCACGCAACATAACAAGAGGTGTAATCTTCAGAATTAATTATAAAAACTCAAATTATAATCAAGGGTGCTGTATTGAGTTATGCTAATCGTGGGCCATAATAGTGGGTGTTAACAGAAGCAAAACTCAAATGAGCTGAATGTGTTCAATTTTTACGGCACACCGATTGGGAATGTCGCTCTAAAGAACACTGTCGAATATATACATAATTTGTAACATCATCTGTACAATTTTACATGTTTTTCATCAAGGAAAATAGCAAAAATGCAAGGAGTATAATGCTGATGCGTCGTTGCTTTGGCTGTTTCTCTTTTTATTCAAAATAACAAAACAGATAAATCAGCATTCTGTTCTCAGTTTTATAATAAAAGTGTGATTTCTTCTTGTTTTTGACTATTTGCAAGGATATAACATTCCATGTTAAAACGACCCTGCAACCAGTTCTGATCTGAATCACATAGAAATCTTTTGTCAGGTCATGGGAGAAAGCGGATGCACAAAACATTCCAGAACAAAGAAAATTAACGCAACCTCTAGGAACACTTAAAATCAACACTAAGTTGAATTGATACTATGAATTGAATCAGAATTACATAATAAACAGGAAAAACGCAATATTAATAGTATTTGTGCATCAAATTTTCAGATCACTTTTAAAAGATCATCTGTTATTTTTTTCTGTAAGTCCAAACTTTGAGTTTAAGGGAAAATATTAATTTAGAAATATTAACAAACAGTAGTGTTGCCGCTTCTACAGAGTTTTAGACGCGTTCGCCTATATACGAGGTGTGGTAATAAAGTTCCCGAACTGGTGCAATAAAAAGAACTATTACCTTGTATTACCTCGTATTACCTGGGTACCTGCCCGCCCACTGATGATGAAGCCGCACAGCTTCGAAACGATCGTCTGGGTGGTGGTACCGCTGAAAATAAATAACAGTAGTCTTCTCTACTAGAGAAGCGTTATTTATTTGAAGTAATGCAACAGTAGCTATCTCGTTGTGAAGGCAACCACATTATGAGATACAATTAAAACGATGCCCTCTACGCTACATACGTAGTATAAATATATGGGTTAACTATGGTGTATTTACACCGATACTATATAGTTAATTATCAAAACCCATAAGGATTATGCCCAGTACATTTAATTTTCCAAATAAAAAGAACACAAAGTGAAGGCGATCAAAAATGGTTTTATTTTTATTCAGTGATCACCAGCCGACTGAATGCACTAATTACACGGGGCTAAGAGTTTCTGAAAAGAGTCATCGAAGGCATCCAAAGAGATGAGGTTCAGTTCGGCGGTTATGTTTTTCTTTATAACCTCAACATCCTGAAATCTCTTTCCTTTGAGGGCAGTTTTCACCTTAAGAAAGAAGAAGTCCGCTGGTGTTAGGCTGGTGTTTGGCACCCACCGGTATAGCACTACTTCCGGTGGGTGCGGGATTTTTGTGCATGAGGCACTTAAAATAGAAGACCAGGCCCAGCACCAAGTGAATATGGGCGGCCATTAGGGTCTATTCGCCAACGGGGAGCGGCTATGCAGGTGACAGCTTCTCCCTGATGGCGAAGAGACCTTCCATACAGGTCCATTTTGCCGAGGTTCTGCACAAAGTCAACTTTATCAGGTGGAGATAGACGGAAGTCTAGGTGCCACCTTAGACAATAATAATAATGGTGGTGTTAGGCCGGGGTCTACGCGGTAGCACAGTGGTATCGTGACTGTCCTCCCCACACTGAGTGGAAAAGGCCCGGGTTCGTATCCCATCGATAACGCGAAGAACTTTTACGAGCATTTTTCACTCCGTGGCTGAGTTAGTCGGTCTCAGGCGAGATAGCAAGGTTTCCCACCCGGAAACTGGGGTTTTTCGCCCAGCAAAACAGACAAATCGACCATATAACACACGCAATTAACAGACATAAGACACACAGCACGGCAGATGAATTTAATTATTCGGGTGGCCTAAAAAGAAATTTTTTTTTTTTTTTTTTTTTTTTTTGTGCTAGATCGGGAGAGTACAGGAGAGATGTTTGATATGTACAATGCCATGTTTCGTCAGAAATGTCTTCACAAGTGCGATATGGGCGGGGGCATGTCGTGCAACAAGAACTTACGCAGCATTGACTCTCGCTCCTTCAGGTATAAATTCTTTGTGAATCACACCGTATTTGTTGAAAAACATGATCAGCATCGTCTTGATCCTGGACTTCTGCAAACGAAACTTCTTTGACCTTGGTGATGATTTTGAAGCCCACTTCATGCTGTATCTCTTTGTCTCTGGGTCATACAGTCGAAGACATTACGATTGTCTGGATGAGGTCTTCGGAAGATGACACTCTACAGTGCTTCTGCTCATCTGTGGGGCCATGCAGCATAAATTTTGCACAGACCTTCATTTTCCAAAAATCTCCATGCAGAATTTCACGAATCGTCTCCTTATTCGTATCCAAATCATTGGCCATCGTTCTTAGGGTTAAACGACGAACTCTATCCACAATTTCCCGAACTTTTGCAACTCCTTCGTTTCGGAAAGTTAACGGACGCCCACTCCTTCGGTCATCGCGAACATCATCACGTCCGTCTTTGAACACTTATGCCATTCAAACAAGCTGGGGCGACTTAACGTTTCATCTACATAAACAGTTTTAACATTTCATATACATAAAGGAAACTGTTCGTTACTCCATTGCAAAATCGTGACAAGGAACGTTAATGCTACTAACGAAACTGGTTATTACTTACAACCTGTTAGCCTACTGGACAATCTCTCTCTCTACCACCATGTTAGAGGATGACTTGAACTACATATCACTTCCATTTATTTTCAAACTCATATATATATATATATATAGCGCCTGTTGTCTTTAGGTCCGTCCGCACGTAACAACTCGACTCCCAATGTACAAATTTTCATAAAATTTCATACTTAAGTTTTTTTTTTTTAAGAAAGATTTGTCGACCATCCAAAATTTAATTTTTTATATATAAAGCAATTCGTAGATTAAATTCAGCTTGTAATTTTGTATAATTATACGAAATTAAAAGCTGAATTATAAAGCCAATTAAATGGAATGAAGTTAAAAGGAGAAGTAAAAATAAATTATTAATATTAATGATTATAATACTTATAATACACTAGCATGCATCAAATAAGAGAGTGGGAAAAAATTTTTTTTGAACAACTGAAATCTAAAGAAATGAGAAGGAAAAAAAAATTATACATAAAGCAGGTAATTCATCGGGGGACTACACCTGCTTTTACGTATCAATTTGCGCTATTGCTTTGAAATCCAAATATTTCATTACGTGACAATTTTAAATAAATATTGCCACTTTTGTTAGACGCTGCGACTTTTTGCCCCAAAAAAATGTTTTCTTTTAAACTTGCAAACTTACCTGATTTGAAAAAGCATATTTTTGACTGTTCCCATCCAGCACCCTTCAACATTGCAGTACGAATACTTACCAAAATACCGCTGCTTTGTGTTGTATTACAAGCTCTTCAATTGACAATCATCATCAAACTGGTAGAGATATTATTTATTTGACAATATATTACATTTTTGTTAACAATTTGGCTACTAAACAAACATGATGACATTTACTTAATTTTAAAGCCATAATTTTGAACCATAATATATCATAACGAAGCCAATTAAACTTTTAAAACCGATTTCAAGTTTACTTTGAACTATGACAATTAACATTCTCAATACAAGATGATAATACAGAATGACTTTTGCTGAAGACCATCATCTTCACACCAACTGTAGGAACCATGACGGATTTCATGTTGTTCAACACGCCAATTTAGTTTGGATGTCTCATTATTTGAGCAAAACATCACTATGTGTTTAAAAAACGTTCAGATATGTAAAAACACTAAATTTCAACCACGAAAAAAGAAAGTAATTGTATCTTCATAGTATTCTTGGGAATTAGTACAATTAATTCGACATAAAAAATTCGTCCAGATTTTTAACCCAAAGATCTTGGTTGCCATTTCGCTACCTTCCAAGACGCTTTCGGCACATTCCACGCTCTCCTATACTTAATTATAAGTATAATTTGAAGTGATCAAAAAGCCCTGTAGGGAAACTTCCTACAGTTAGATTTAATGCAAAGCAATGAATATAATAATTAGAAACAGATCGACAAAAGTCCAGGGGATGCTGTGTGGCTGAAGGTGAAAAGTTGATCTTACCGTAATCGCGAGTGATGCGATTATTAAAAGAATAAAATTTATTTCTTCTTTTTGCAGCATAGTAGCCGCATTCTTCATACACGTATGCTACAGCGTGATAAGATTTTATACGAAATTTAATATTCGCATATTATTTTTTGAAAAAAGGAAAATAATGAGGTTCTCTTTTTTTCACTTGGTTTACTTTCCTCCGAGTGGTACTAAATAAATCTCGAAGCTTCTTGTCAGCGAGAGCGAAGTCTCATTGTTCCATGCAGTCAAATAGTTGATACTAGCACCTTTTTTCACGTAAATGATGATCTTAAGTTCAACAGACAGACAGAGAAGTCCTTTTCCGTTTCAGCAGGATGGACACAAATGAATAAATAAAAAACAATCGGGGAAATTATCAAAATTAATGTACAATAATAAAACTGAAGGATTGCTGAAATTTTGCTTTGTATGACTAGAGTAAGCTAGCAGGCACAATGCAAGGAAGTTTCTGAGAAATTCAAGGGCAGCAACATGAAAAATTGTAAACAACCCCTGCAACTTTTTGTAATCGGACTCCGATTGACTTCAGACCTCTGTGGTCCATACAGACTCTGGTTAACTGAGTCTATTGTATTTTAAAACGTTGTGCTTCTAATTCGCTCTCCGAAAGGGAATGTTTTAGTTACCAACATGTTTTGTTTTTCCCCAATGAAAAATTTCTGAAAATATGTAGATTTCTTTAATTTTTAAACCTACTTAAGTAAGGTAAATTAAAAAAAAAAAAAAAAACTTATCTATGTGATTTTTTTGAGAAAATACAACGCGATTTTTTTTTTTTTTTTTAATAACTACAATAGCGATAAACTAAGGAATAGTACATCGAATCCCGACTTCGTTGTGATGATGGTTTTCAGTTTTACACAAAAATTTAAACACGTGACCATAGTGTGCGTTTACAGAAACATCACCTTGAAGGTTACCAACCATACCACGGAAATAAAACACGAATTATTGTTGATCGGACTTTTGTAAATGTTCAATATCATCCCCCCTGCTCCTGTTGTAATGTAGAAAGATCTCGCACCTCCAGGTGAAGAGAAAAAAAAAAAAAAAAAGAATAGGTGATCGAGACACGAGTGTCATATCACGTCATCTCTCATGGGCACGAGACCGTACGAACCGTTGCTGTTTCCAGGTCCCATCCCACATTTGTTGCAATTACTCACCCACGTACTGCTGGTGGTGAAGCTAGTACAGCTGGCACGATCTCGGACCCCTCGACAGGAATACAGCCTCATGCTTTCTCCTCGATGAAAAGAACGAAAAGTTAAGGAGTGTCTCTTTCTGCTTTTAAGTACTCGTTGCGTTTTCCAGCGTTCGAAGAGATGCCGTACTGAATTTCGTACCTAGAAAACAAGAGCAACTTTGCAATTGAAATTTTATTATATTATCGTTAAAGAAAAATATTCGACGGAACAAATGTTATGAGTGGGGTGTGCATATAAGTTCCGTGATTGAAGTAGTTAACGAAGTTATCAAAACTCTGATTAACTTGTGATAAAAGTGATGTTAATGGAGTTTTTTTTTTGTGCAGTTTGCCAGTCATTTTATCAATGCGCCGGATTTCAGAAATTTAAATCACAGTTGTAGAATTCTGACGTTTCACATTTGGACTGTAGAAGTCGACAAATAAATTTACTTTTCTGTCGTTATGTGGTGGACTTTTAAAACCATGCCATTCAAATGTCGACCCAGTTTCGCTTTCAATGTCAAAGAATCTCGCAGGCTTTGCTTTTAGCATTCATTCGGTCAGTCAGTTTTTTTCGAACTTAAAATGGCATAATTCGATGGGAAGGGTATTAATATTCAAACTGTATCTCTTAAACTTTAAAATACATTTCTTTTTCTTTCTTTCTTTTTATGAAAACCCATAGTACTTAGTACCGTGCATGAGTTGAAGGAGATCGGGAAGAGATGACGGAAACTTTGCTCTAGAGACTAAACATGGATTTCACCACTTCAAGCCTCCAATAAGCAAAGTGGTGGCACAGCACTGGCTGATCAGAGTCATCTACGACCTAGTGTTATTATTATATTATAGTATTGTATTGTATTATTTGTTCTATTTTACATTAGTAGTGTTACTGGTCAGTTTTAGTATTAGTACCATGCATGGATTGAAGGGGAGCCGGAAGCTTTAGTCTCGAAACTAAACATGGGTTTCACCACGTCAAACCTAAAGTGGTGGTATTGCACCAGTTGATGAGAGTCATCAACCGGTGCAATACCACCTACAGTTTTTGCTTTGTATTGCAACATCTAGAGCTCTCCTAGAAACAACCGTTCTCTCCCGAATTTCCTATACGAGTTTAATTGTCCATAGCCTTACAAGAAGGTACCATCTTAGAAAAATGACAGATTATAATAATAAAAACGGCTTCGATGCCTTTTAACCTTTTATACACCCCTTAAATGCAGGGCATAAATCCTGCATTCAATAAGATCCGTTATTCAGGGTGTGTAGAGAACTTTGCTGGGTACCCGTCCATACGGGTACCCAGTAAAGCCATCCGCACATGAGAGCAATCGTTCTGAGAAAGGTGGAAAGGCTTTACTGGCCGTGGATTTCAACAGACTTTATCACTAGTTTTCATATATATTGCTTCGCTTCAACGTAATATTATCAAGGTTTGTGCTGAGTCAATATCTCTTATGACGCTCTCAGGGATTATTTTCCAAAAGTATTGCAAAGAGCCATCTGTTTTACTGTTTTCTTGGCGCATAATCTTATCTGATCCGCCCCCTTTTAAGGGATTATAAATGTATAAGGAAATGCGTTGCATTTCCTCGCGAAGTTTCTCGCTTAAAGTGCCGCAAAATCTACGAAGTGCTTCGGGTGACTATACATAATCGAGATTTACCGATGCTATTTTAAAATGTTTATTGAAATTTTCGTCGGGAACTTACCTCTCCATTTAGAAAACAGTATAGAACTGCCACCGTAAATCCCTGTTAGAAAAAGAAAAAAATAAATTAAGCGCATAATATCCTCGCTTACAGTCTAAAGTACTATAAATTTTTTAAAATAATCTGCGTAATATTAATTAGTCACCGTGGTTTCTGTGAGAAAATTTGTAACAACCGGAAAGCGAAATGCATAGCAAATTATTATTATGATTTCAGAAAAACAGATTTGGGAAAAATTACATTTGAAAGACTTTATTCATTATTAATATTTATGCAGTAATTTTTTCACTGAAATGTTTACATTTAATATTTTAAAGCTACGCAAATATTTAAATCATCAAAACCTCCTTTATAAATCTAAACCTCCTTTATAATTAATTATAAAAAGCAGTCGGTCGCACAGCTAATTCCTATATATTTTCATCGCGAAATATTAAAGATTTTAAATAAATTCGGGGTTTAATTTGATAAATGGAGGGTGTTGATTTTAAAAGTAATCCAAAACGATCATAAGAAAATACAATTTATTATTGGAATAATCAAAAAATAATAATTTCTAAACATTGCTGGAAATGTTCTCCGTAATTCACTCTTTTGATCATGTTACGAGTGACCCAACAAGGAGTTGGTGTGTCGATACACTCCTGACTATATTTCCAATGCTCGCGTTCAGCTGATGAATACTTCGTGGATAGATATTTCTTTGTCGTGTCGACAGAAGGAAGAAGTCTGGGGACGTTACATCAGGAGACCTAGTTGGCTAAAGTTCTTGCGCTATGATTCCATCTCCAGAAAACTCTCGCAACATTTCAATGGTTGAGAGTTCGGTATGGCAGGTTGCTTCGTCCTGTTGGAAATAAGTATTTCTTTTATTTTGCTCTGAAAAGGCAATAGACTGCATTATGATGCCTTAGTAAACAGAGGTGACAGTTTATTTAAAAAAAAAAAAAAAAAAAAAGGGGGCCCAACTTGTTTCTTCCAGATATGCCACACCAAACATCGATTTTTTGGGGCGTGTAAAGGGGTTTCGCAATAAAGGTGCCGATTTTCAGCGCTCCATATTCTGTAATTTTGACTGTTGACGTAGCCACTAAGGTGAAACGACGCTTCGTCAATGAAATAAATTTTATTCAAAATTTCAATAACGAAGTTAATTTTGAAACCAGCGACAGTACCGCAATCTTTTAGCATTATCCTGAATTTGATGCTCATAAATGTTGTGGATTCGGTACGGAAAAAAAGTTTTATTACCAGCGAAATGACCTAGATCGAGCGATATTTCCTTTTGAAGGCTGAGTTTCCGCAGAGATTTGTTAGGAGATAGCAAAACTGTTTGTTTAATGTCGTCTAAAGTATCGTGCGCAAGAACACACCTTTTTTTCATATTTCTTACTCCAAAATGATCCACACTCACGAAACTTCTTTATTATCTTGAAACCCGATGCTTTGCGTGGACTGTTATAGTGCCAGGGAATTTTTTTATAAATTTTTGTTGACGCCCACTGTGAGATTCCACTAAAAAAAAACACGCTTCTCGGTGGTGATATGGCATGACATTTACCCATCCGTAATAACGCGTGCGACTTCAAATAAGCGTGACAAACAGGACATCTGAAATAACGAACTCTCATTTCCCCCAGTTACGTAACATCCTCCACTAGCACCCTCACACAATTGCATCAACGATCATTGCTTGATAGCGTTGTACTTAATACAAATAACGTGGGTTTACTTTTAACATGAACACCCTCTATGCTGCAAAAACTCAAATAATACTTTTGAGTTTTATTTATGTCTGCAATTTTTAACTGAACAAAGATTTAAAAAATCGTATCTTCAATGTTATACCACGTGTGGTAATTGCAGCAACTGTAACAGGTTATACTTTTAAGGTGCTACTATTACTTACTGTATATCCACATAATAAAAAATAAATTAGATAAAATAACTAAAATAAAAAAGAAAAGGAATTAACAAGCAAAAGCCAATCTCTCTAGAAAGCAGTACAGAACACAATTCTGTTATTATAGCGACAGCTAGGAATAATGCAATGAAACAAATTATCCTTCAAAAAGTATCAGTACACCCGTTTTCGCGCTTTTTTTTTTTTTTTTTTTTATATTGAACAAGCGGCCGCTAGCCAGAAACTGGCAAATCAGCTGTACATATTTATACAGACATATCACCCGTTTTCACAGTTCATTGGACCTTCCCGAATAAACGGACTCAGGTCGTTATATTGTATAAGGAAGGTGGATGAGTTACACAAGTCAGCTGTTTTCGCCATGGCATGTACACCCGAGCTGACCAATTTCAAGAGGGGTGATACTATCGGATGTCACATTGCTGGCTTGTCAATTGAGCAACTGCTGACAAACTACGCCATCCGAAGTCGACCGTAGGCCGTGAAATGGAACGTGACAGTACCGTACGTTAACACGCAAGAAGATCACGGAAGCTTACTACACGTGACCAGGGGTACTCGGTCGATAGGGTCGTACGACGATCTCAAAATATCTGAAAAACACCAATCGGGAATTTGAGAGGCGACAGCGTCGACAGGAACTGAGATCTGTACAAACATGATGCGTACGGAGCTACAAACTCTGGGTTTTAATTGGGAGCGGCGGCGCATAAGTCAACCATCACCAACCGCAATCAGCGGTCTTGCCTTGCATGGTGTAACACGCGCTGTAATTGGCCCGTAAAGTAGTGGAAATCGTTATACGGAATGACGAACCTCGCTACATACTATTCTGAACGGATGAGCAGGTTCTGGATATGTAGAATGCCCGTAAAATATCTGCCGCTAGAGTGCACTGAGCCAATAATGAAGTTAGGAATACTCGTAGGTGGGTTATAGTGTAAAACAGGTGCTTAAATATGGTCGACATCCTCTAAAACCTGAAGCAAACTACAGAACGAAATATAAATTTCAATGTCGGCTACCGCGAATCAACAGACAAACAATATGCAAGTGAACTATTAAAAATGATACTAAGAAGTAAAATAAAATCATAAATATACGAGTGCATAATATATTAGCAAACAAGATGGAAAATAAAAATCAAAATAGTGAACAAAATAAGAAATGGATAACCATATCGAAGAACGTGCAGCGAATGGAGAGAGCGATAAACAAAACTATTAAACAGACCGCGTACTGTTTCGGTATCAAACTCAAATTATTAAAAACCCGAACTACAACACCTCGTGTTATCAACTAATGATTAACGAAATTAAAAAGAATGTCATTTAATTCAATAAATCATCAGTTGACAACACGTATAGTCCTTGTTTTTTATCATCTTCAATGTTATTTTTGACGTAATAAATTTCGCCACTCATTTTACAAAAAAAAACACTCAGCTTTTGTAGGTTTAATTTTTTTCAAATGACAAAAAAAAATAATAATAAAATAATTACTGACCTGTGTTGAGAGGAGAGTTGCTTGGGCGTAAGCAAAGATCATACGTGCCGTTCTATGACTGGGAGTTACGATAACTACGACGTATGTGACACCCAACAGCGGAATTAATACTAGTAGAGCTTTTGCTGCCTTTCTGTAAAAGAAAAACAGGAGAACAGTGCGTGCCGATTCTCGTGCGCTAACTTATAAGGATACCTTACAGTCGCTATCTCATTCATGAAACTCGTTAAATGTTCATACGTGTGTTAAGGCATTTAGAGGGCTTCTGGCTGGCTGCTCTAATTTCTAATAAACTTTGAAGGCACAAGCAATTAAGTTTATGAAATAATACTTTATCACGTGAATACCCTTAATTAGCCTATTGGTAGGAAAAGGATAAAAATCATTACAAAGACTTCCCTAATCTCAACAACTAAATTAAAAGTTTATACGTTTCTGAATTCCACATTGAATTCCGCAGTTGGGACATGGCTTTGGCTCTGAAGGTACTTTACGGATAACTAACGCCTGATAATGTCTGAATAGGGAGAAGAAACTGCAACCACCCGCAACTCTCTAATTAGTGGTTCCAGTTTGTTCTCCCTTGCCGACCGGGCTAGCCGAGTGGGTAAAGTACCTGCCCGGCAACCCAAAGGTCGCGGGTTCGATTCCCGCCTCGGGCTTGGATCAAAGTACTGCAAAAACCTTGGGAGGTGCAATATGGCCACAGAAGCCGATGCGCCAACAATTACCAACTCAAAAAAAAAAAAAAAAAAAAAGTTCTCCCCAAAGAAGTCTGAAAGACATTTATAATCCGTAACATAACGTGAAATATCTTTTCCTGCAAAGTGATTTCTTCAGTGAACGATCCACAAATGCACTCACTTGAACGTTATTCAGCTCGAGTTGATGGCTTCCCGGCCATGGTCTTTCCTTAACGCAACCAGTTTCAAACAGCTTATTCCCCCAGCATAATTCTGTATTCGTTGGTAGTTGTGCCCGTGTTTAAACCTTGGGTTGAAATTATCTTGGATATTTTTCAAGGCTTTCCCGATATGTGCCCTTCCACGAGCCCACGTACTCATCGCTGTTGCCATCGGAGTTTACTTACACGACCTTATAATACCAGGAATGCACAAATTCTGAAAATTAGAAGGTTATATTTAACAAATTTACATAAAACGCATTTATCGAAAATTAATTACGTAAATAACTAAATTTATCGAAAATTAATTTTTGTGGAGAAGGGCTTCCAGACTCAACAGACAATAATATTTTGGCTAGGGACTTCTTGGCAGTAATAATGTAAACCAACAGATCAGTTTAACATTACCATTTTTTAATGTTGTAGTTTTGGATTTCATTTTAGATAATATATTCCAAAATACACAGCAGTAGTAATTAGACGATTTTATTCCATATACGTCGGCGTAAAGGTTGTCTAACGTTTTCAGTAAGAAAAGCTAAATGCACTGTTTATTATGGAAGTGGCACCACCCACAATTCACCCCATGAGTAGCCAGCCTACGTGAGCATATGCTCATGAGACTAATTTGGGCTCTACGATCGTGAGACGGTCGCTTGTTCCGAAACTGACGACCATCACACGAAGTCCATATTCAACTGATTAAAAACTATGGTCTGGATCGAAACGAAAGGTATTGCATAACGCCGGACCTTCTCGGGAGTTTCTTTCCTGATACCTAATTGAAATAAAGTGACAGAGTACGAAGCTACGACAAACAACTTTTGAAAGTGTCTTTAATGACTTGAAGACCCCCCCCCCCCCTTTGAGTATCGGTTGCTTCTTTTAATGAAAAAAGCTTGGATATGATTCCGGAAAACATTATGACAAGGGCTGTCATTTGGGCCAAGCTGTTTTCAGGTGAGAAATACGGTATAAAATATGCTACCGAAAAGCAGTTTTCGTATTGTAACTGTAATTATATTTTAATTTAAAAATATACAATCACCCAAAAGAGGATGACCGTTTTGAGAGGAAAATTAAAACCACACTAGTTAGTTCGTAGCTCTCTGAAAATGCGTCCATAGATGACCTGACACAAGTACCAAATGGCTCAGTGGGTGTCGTCTGCTATTTTTATACTATTAAATCCACCAATAGTTATTCGTGATCCTCTGAAAACGCCTGTATAGATCATATCTAAACTGTGGACGCGTTTTCATAGACAATCTCTGGTCCTCGGCTACGCCTGCTATTTTAATACTATTAGGTCAGATTGTGCTGCTGATTGGCATGGATGCTGATAAAAGATCCACACATTTTCTGGAGAAGGATCCAATTTGAGGAGTTTCCAAAATTTTTCATTTTTTCCCCTTCAATCATTGTTATGTCATCGTGGATAATAATTTTTTTTATATATACTCTGAAACAACCACAGAGGAGTTCACAAGACTAGATTATTTTTTCCCTTTAAAGAGAAAAACTTGTTGCTCTATCAACGTTATGGGCTCGTTTCGAATTCATATTGTAACCATTCTTTTATTCCCAACAAAAAATGCGTGCTCATGAAACTGGTCCAAAGACAGACTGTAAACAAATGCATATCGGTTAAAAGGCAAGAAATGGGTATAAGAGGATATGGACGAAATTCTTTCACATCGAGGAATCTACAGTGACCATAGTCGCACAGCAAATCCACAATGAACGTCTGCAGGCTCTACCCACTAATACGCCCGTTACTGACACAATCTCCATTGACGGCAGGTAGAAAGATGTTTCACTGAGGAAGAGCGAGTCTTCCTCTCTCTCTCTCTCTCTTCAAGCTTCCACAACAGGTTCAAAAATAGAAAAAAGAAAATCCAAGCAACGGTAGAGAAGTACGAGTATATCAACGACGTTAGAAACAGCCGTTTTAAGCCTTTATTTTCTTCCTTGGATCTAGATTCACAATCGAATTCAGCATACGTGTTTACCGTAGATTAGAAGTTATTTCTAATAAATTATTCCACGAGAATACAAAAATATAACGAATAACAGAAATAAGAATTTTAAATCATTTTAATAATTTTTTTTTTCGTATAACTTTCTGTGTTTTTTCGAATATATTAAGTAATTTAAGGTGACTTTTGTTATTTTTAAAATTTATCGCGTTATTGGAATCTGTTTCGTGTATTTTTCTTGAACAAATAATTATGTTGGACATCTAAGTTGAATTTCGATATCGGACGAAATACTGTAATTATTTATTTTACTATTAATATTATTTATTTAAGGATGTTAAGCGCATTAACTTCCGTGAGACCCGATATTCGGGTCTTACCTTTTGCGTTTCCAATGTGCTCTGAAACCCGCTCTGATTTACAAGTTCTATTTGTGAGCTATCCCTGCGAGATAGCAGATGCTTTCTTCTGCACATTGTATCGCATGGACGTTTTAAGCCTGGGAAACCCGAATATGATTTCACTCCATAGTTATATGAACCTATCTAATGGATAATTAAACTGCTCTATCGAACACCCCCTTTTTTATGTTTCCTTCAGCATATTCTAGAGGGAGAACAACATGATTGTTCTAAAATATACAGTAACGCAATAATAAAACATATTTCGAAAAAAAAACAAACAAAACTCGTTTATAAAAATCTTTATACTCGCAACTAAATAGTGATGTTTCTTTCGTATTCATGTAAACTTTTCCATTGAATTTTTTTTTAAAATAATAACGGCGTTAGTCCAAAGTCCTTGCAAAAAAAAAATTTTTGTCCATATCTCTCATTTATATCTCTTTTGTCTGCGCTTTGGGACTTGGCTTATGGCTTTCGCTGGCCGTTGTGTCATATGGATTTCAAGTGGCCTGGGAGCTCGAATATTATCTCTCACTGCAATTTATCTCAATATTATCTACATTGTTTTTCTTCATAAATAAACATGGTTATTATTTATGTTACACAATAATATATCTTTTCGAACTGATATCAACTGGACAAATCCCATAAATGTCGAAATAGGCATTAAGAAACAGTAGTACGTAATCTCATGGACAGAAGCGACATTTTTCTTTTCTTTTATTTTTTATTATTATTTATTTATTTTTTCTTATAGTTGGGGTTTGTGACCAATGGAGAAGGTATAAAAAATAATTTTAAGAAAAATTTAATTTTCCATTTTTGTCATACGGGTAGTTAAGTATATTACGGGCCACAATAACAAAAAAAAAAAAAAAAAAAAAATACTTGGTAGCCCCTCGTATTAATTTTATCTTTAAAATTACGTCAGTTAACGTGTTAATCGAAAATTAAATGACTGCAACTGAAGTTTCTTCTCAATTTAATTAATATATTCAAAATAATATCATATAATTAATGAAATAGTACAGTGAATTTTTAATTCGTGAATTAAAAAATTCTTGAATGAAGAATTTTATTTTAATTCACGAAATGGATAATATTCGAGTTATACACATTTGTAAACATATAGTGTGAATTCTTTTAATTTTAATATTATCTTTCTATACATTAAAAAAAGTTTTCCTCCTAGTGATTTTTATTCAGCCAATGGGAGAAGAGGGATGCGGGTTACGTGGTAATACGTAATAAATACTAAAATACGTAACAGAAGCTTTTACTGTGGTAAAACAAGCTTCTGTTTTCGAGTGGTCATGCTAGATAAACCTCGTGCACGCTCTTTGTTTATCTAGCATTTCCACGCGGTACCATTCTTGATTTCCATATGTAACGTATTTATGTATTCATAGCTGAGGAAGACACACACACAGTGTCGAAAGCTTCTGTAAGTATTGTATTTTATTTTATCAAAAGAAGCGAAGCAGGGGGAGAAGCCCCCTAGTAACTATTAAAACAATTTTCTAAAATTTATGTTTTGTAAATTTACCTGTACTGTTTGGATTCCACTGTCGTGGATACTCTGAGCTTTGTGATCAGCACCCACATTATTTCGCAGAGAAAGAATATGTTCACCTGAAAACAGACTTTGTATGAATATTAGCTTCCTGATATTATTCGGGGATATCTATTATTAGAATATGTATTCTAAAAATAAAAGGAATATTTTTTAACCCTTGGGGCCATAAAATATTTAAAAGTTAAAAAATAAACTTTGTTGGTTTTAAATTTATATGAGAATTTTTTAAATAAAAATCTACATGTAATTCGGTTATGGTATAATAAAGGTGAAGATACTGCGTGTGGAGCGCCAAAGAAACTAAAGAATCCTCGCCCAAGATTGACTAATTTGACTAAAAAGCCAACAGCTCTTTCCGTTGGGAGGGGATCAAAACCGAAACCTTTTCAGCCCCCGAGTGGAAGGACAGTGATTTCAACCACTGTGGGAGTTCTGGTATGATATTAGTTTAAAACCATTTTCATAAAATTTAAGGCGGTTATGTAAACAGGATAACCAGGAAAAGTTAGAGCAATAAAAAGTACTGAAGCCTATAACAGCTACAAATTGATCTGTAATAATGCCACTGAAAAGGTTAGGCTGGCAAAGGCAAATTATCAGAAATCGCTGGCAAAGAGAGGGAATAAGGAATTCTTCACATATATAAATGCAAAGAAGAGAAGGACAAACCAGATCGGAACCTTATGTTATGGACGTGGGACAGTATTAGATACCCCAGCTGAAGTCGCAGATGAACTCAACAGTTACTTTGCATCGATATTTACAGAAGAAAAACCCTTCACGTCAATGAGAAATTATGGGAGTGAAGTTGAAAAAAAAAATGTAATTAATTATGTTGAAATTTCACACGTTTATTTAATGAAAAAAAAAAACTTTCGGGCCTACAGGTCAGTAAGGATCCTGGGGTTGATAGCATTTACCCTATAATCTTAAGGTAAGGGAGGCGGCAAATAAGTGCATTGAGGCTAATTATGAGAGCAACACTGGATTCGGGAGTGATTCCGTTGGATTGGAAATTTAAATTTAATAAAATTTAATCCAGCAAAGTGTAAGGTATTACACCTGGAGAACAGTAACCCCAAAATAACTTATACACTTGGCGGAGTTGAACTAAAGCTAGTAGTGGAGGAAAGGGACTTGGGTATTAAGATAAGGTCAGATATGAAGTTCTCCGAGCGTTGTAGACTGGTTGCAAGAAGGGCCCGTGGTGTCGATAGGACACCATGGGCCCTTCAACTAGTAGAGATAAGGACGTCATAATCCCATTATATAAGGCTACTGTTAGACCACACTTGGAATACTGTGTTCAAGTATGGAGACCGCACCTAAAGAAAGACATTGTGCTTCTTGAAAGGGTCCAGAGACGGGTAACTCGCCTGGTGAGATCGGCAAAAGGGCGTCCATATGAGGAGACTTCGAATATGTGGGTTGCAGAGCTTGGAAACTAGGCACCTTGGAGGAGACTTAATTGAGGTGTTTAAGGCTCTGAGAGAGAGGCATAAGCAAAATGAATGAGGACGAAATTTTCACGGTTCTAAATGATTCTAGAACTAGGGGCCATAATTTCAAGTTATGGGGGAAGATGTTTAGACTGGATTGCAGGAAGTTTTATTTTAGCCAGACAGTTATAAATTACTGGAATAAGTTGCCTACATGGGTGGTAGAGGCTGACAGTTTGGGGAAATTCAAAGGTCAGCTGGATAATTACCTATGGGAGGAGGGAAATGCATAGGTTGTCCATTTCCTTTTCTCTTATTAATTATTATTATTATCTTTTTTAATTTTCTTCTTATTATTATTATTAATTTGTTTTTATTCTTATTGCTTTATTTTATGTATTTTTTGTTATTTTATTATTATTATTTTATTTATTATTTTTTTTTTAATTTTTTTTGGCTGGTGCAGCATAAGCCATAAACTTCCTTGCACCATGTGACCATTACTAATGCTAATACTAAAATAATACCATACTTACCAGCAATACCAAGATTACCGGACATACAAAGATGTAGTCGTAATTATCTCTACTCTGCCATGGACATCTGCAAAAAACCAAAGTGAAATAACTCAGTGCCATTACTTGTGAAAAATTAATGTATTTGCTTGAGTGAATGTAGCATACGAAAGCAACTGTATTTTATTCTTCGTCATTCGGCACTTAAAAGTTTTAAAAAGGGATATAAATAAAAACACTAAAAGATTGTCAAAATTCGTCCAACAGCCACAAGGTGGACGTTATATTTAGCAGATTACTATAAATAAATATTTCCTTAATCCTTCAGACTAAACAGAAAAATAGGAGCAATGCCATTTCTTAAATATACCGGGCTGCGTCCTATGATTCTTCCCATTTAAAATCAGATTTTGAAAGAAAGTTTTACTTCCGGGGAATGTCAAGCCGCGAGAGGATTTAGCTGAAAAGACAGGTCGGTATCGATCAGTTCAAATCTTTTATACAATGTATAAAAAAAAAAAAAAAAAAAAAGTTCAGTTCGGTCTTCCTATCTCAAAGAGGTGTATCTTTGGAGAATGAAAGTAGAGAATTAAGTTACCAAACGCCAACTTTACAAACTTTGGCTTTTACTACGTTGACGTTCTCTGTAAGAAAGTATTTGGGAGTTTAACCACTCCACTCTCAGGCCTATCTTGTTCACAGAAACAATGTGATTTAAGAAAAGAAAGAGAGTTGCATTATGGAAGCTTTACTGCCATATTCAGGGAGACAAAGTTTGCAAACTTCGAAATATCACCGTATAAATTATATTCATAATAATACAATTGATACCCTCTGTCTTTCTCTCATAACCACCTGTTCAGTTAAGTGATTTACTAATGTTATATGCTTAATAAACTGACAAATACGATAATTATAAGATATATTATTATATTTTAAATAAGGAAACTTTCTGTTTTCTTTTAATATTATTTTAAATAAGTTTAATTAGTATTCACTCAGCTGATCTTGTACATACCCGTGCACCAATGGTTCTCCAAGTGAGGGGACGTATTGAGCCTTCACAGATGCCCAAATACTAACGACAAGAGCTGGCAAGCCTATTAAAGAGAAAGAAAGGAAAAAATGACAAATAAAAGCAATGAATGCTAGCGGTGAAAGCTTCTGTGTATAAAAAAATTCTCAGTTAAACGAAGAATATTTTATAATGAGAACTCCGAGATAATCTCTAATAAACGATAAAGTGAGCAGCAAAAATCCAAATAAATTAGTTGAAATCCCACATTTGAGGCGATATTTTCATTTCCATAAATATTACATGCAAAATCAAAAATTTATTTGGATATTAAATACGTAGGTCTGTATATGGAAACTGGGTTTATTTATTTTATTTATTTATTTATTATTATTATTTATTTTTTTTTTTTTTTTTGTCAAGGGCAACTGATCATCTTTGATAGATCATTCATAAATCGAAAAATAGGCACTAAGAATAATTATAAAAAAAAAAGCTTTATCCAATTCAAGTATGAAATTTTACATCTCTCAGCCTTAAGTCTGGGTTAAACCTACCTAATCATTTCAATACTCATTGAAGGTTGAGTAGACGGGAAATACGCACGAAGAAAACAGAAGGGTTAAAGAACAGAGTCCAAAGAACAGAAGGGATAAATAAAAGAATAAAAGTTAGTTCAATGAATTTGAACTAACTTTTAAGTTAGAGTTGGAATTTGGTGCTATTTCAGAACAGCGCCCGTGGACATATCTATAAAACGCATGCAACAAAAACTAAAGGTCTGCATAGAACGAGTTTGTAAGTCAGGAATCATAAATTAGCCATCTGCCCTCTTCTGGTCAGTCTAAAAATTTAAGACAACCAACCCCATCCAAGGGAACGATACTCCATGTTAGGGCAGATTTTTGATTTGTACATAATCAGTAGCTATTTGAAAAGAAAAGTAATGCCGAAACCAAAAGAGAAAACACTTTTTTCGATGCAGAATAGATAATGTTTGTGATATGCACTGTGCCAAGAAAGATTACATCGGGATTATCCCCAATAAATAAAAACAAAATGAAATATTTCTTATTGGGTTTAACTCATAAACCCATGAATATCATGTCCGTAAATTGCACGTTTGCTCTGGTCGGTTTGCCTGTGTTGCTGGACGAAAAAAACTCGGATTCGGTGAGAAAAACCTTGCTGTCCCCGCCTGAGACCGACTAACTCAGCCATGGTGTAAAAAAAGCCAATAAAAGTTCCTCCGCGGAATTCGAACCTACACCTCTTCCACACGGTATAGGAAGGGCGGTGATTATAACCACGTGCTACTGGCGAGAGCAGAGCAATCGCCAATAAAGATATGTTGCTCTTCCCTAGAAATCTGAGTGTTGTGGAATATGACAGTGGGAGCAGCACAGTGCTATGTGACAAACAGGGCAGCGCTAGGTTTCAGAAGGATTGAAAGTTAGCTCCTTTAGCGAAAGATCAGCGTTTAAAGAACTGGTAATGGATATTCAAGAAGTTGTAGCTATTTGTGCAGAGTTTGCCAAATTGAAGGCACAATCTAGTGTATTATCGTCTTCAAAACTACGGACAGGATTTCCATTCGGTGGGAAAAGGTCTTTAGTATACAGGATGGGAAAAAATAAAAACTTGGATAACTTCAGCATTAGGTGAGAAGTCAAAAAATAAAAAGACATTGCCACTACACTCGGTGGGTGGTCGGAATCAAAACTTCGCATCCAACTGCAGAAAACAGAAACAGACCACAAGATGAAAGCTTGTTTAGAAGACCTTAATAACAAACACGATCAAAAGCTTTATAAGTGTTAAGAGCAACCGCCTGAATTTCTTTGAATTTTTACATGGAACTTGTCCAAAGGCAAGGTATCACCAGTGAATCGACAATGGCGTAATCCACAGTAACGACTGTTAATCAGATGGAAAGTTTCAAGGTAGTGCAAGAGTTGGTGGTTGATGGCTTCTGACATTATTTTGTAAAGAGTTGATATAAATGTAATGAAACTATAGGGACACCAATGGAGTAAAAGAGTGTAAAAAACACGACGACAAAAAAAATAAAATAAAAGAGCTAACTGTGGAGCGCAGGTTTTATTAACAACTAGAGAAAATGCCATCAGAACCTGGAGACTTCCTGGCATCATGTAAAGCTTGAATTTGCCAGTCTCGGACGGAAAATACAGGGTTTACTCCTCCCCTTTTTTTATCGGTTTTTTCCCCCTTCCTATAAAAAACGCGCTAAAAGTAAGTCTGCTAGAAATCAAAGTGAAGACTGATACATCTTGAAATAAAAAGTTTAATAATTTGGCTATAGTTACGCGTATTACTTATTTATATTTTTCCATGCACATATTTATTATTACATGTGCGAACATGTAATCTTTATGTCTTCAAGGGGTACAATTCACAGTTGTCGCTGTAGCTCTGTCATGACGGCCAGAATCGAGCGTTTCCATAGCAATTGTTACCGTAGCAACGGATGAGCAAGAGTTGTTTGGTAATGACGTGGTTTCTCGGGAAGATAACCCATCACATAGTGCTTTGGAGTAAGACAAGTAAATATATGCACCAGAACCTTATTGTTCACGCTTCAATTATTTTATTGTATATTGAACATGATAACAATAGAAATCATAAAAACATCACACAAACATTGAATAATTACGATCAATGTACACAAGTGCGAACTGCATAAATAAATACAGTATAATGACACGAAAACTCTTCAACATAAAATCAAATTTTATATGAAGCAAAATAAAAATAATAAGTAGAATTAAAAATTCATTGAGAACGTCTATCTAAATAAGTCTGAAACTTATTTCCAAACAAAAAGCTCTAGGACAATAAAAGTTAATGTGTCGATGTGAACAAATACGCACATTTCAATAGATATGGAAATTGTAACTAAATCAGTCATGATTGTATATAGCAATGGTGAGGACGTATCTTGAGTATTGCGTACAGGTCCGGAAGCAACAAGATTAGTCGGAGGACACAAACGGGTGCTCTCAATAAGAAAGCCTTCATTTCTGTAATTGCAGCACCTGTAAACTAGGTACCTGCGAGGAGATCCGGTTGAAACGTTTAAGGCTCTAAAATAGATCGAGTAAACTAAATGCTAGTGGCATCTGTACTCTTTCTCTAAAATATATTGCAATTTGAATATACTGAAAAAGGATAACTGCAAAATAGATGTGTGATAATGTGCTTTCAGCCAGGGTGGTGGAGGGGTAGTATTTTTAACATAAAACAAATTTTATAAAATATATACTAGATATATATATATATTTTTTATTATTCCTAAACATACGAGTCACCCATGCCCTGACATTGTCCTCTCCCAGTTTATTTTAGTAGTCAATCGCTCTTTGATTCTAAGAAAATTTTCGGACGTGAATTCCGTAATTATCCTCTCTTAATTTAAATTCATAATCCCTCGTGTGTGTCACGTAACCAAGTATGATATCGCTAGAAATATTATTTTGATTTAAATAAGATTCTATTTCGAACAGCAAAATCAGTCTCTTTTTCACTGATGAAATATGGAGCTCACTATATTTTATACAAATCTACCACATCACAAAAACTATACTTAAAAAAATAAGTTTTTTTCCCAATAAAGTCCCGATTATAATGTACAATTAACTAAGACCAATGAATTTTTCAGAATAAAAAAAAAATGTCATGAATTTATGGAACAAAAGGTCGAACTCGAGATTTTGCTGATTTCTTATTTAGTTGAATGGGAGAAATTTCTAAAGTGCATTAGAGGTCGATACGTGTCTTGAATTTAGAAAAACCCTTGGGTCAACAGGATGCTGAGTTATGAGCATCTGTTGACTGGAAATAAAGTTTACAACTGGATATATACATCATATGATTCATAATTGTGCGGTCACACAGAAACGAACAATATTTTCATCCAATCCCACCTGGCGAAAACATAACAGACGCGGAGGGAAGAAGATAAATCACTTCCACCGAAGTTCGCGGCAGTTTCTCCCTAATATTACTCGGGCTCTCCGAATAGCGCATTCTGAAAGTACGCTCTACAAAAAGATTCATGGGACTTCGTCAACTTGGCAGCCTCACCAGTAATCAAATCTGGAGTCGCCCTGAAGTGTGCTCGTGGCAGATTTACGGAAATGTCCCCAGGGAGGAATGGGTTTGAACCGATTCTCCTTTGGACTTTATTTCATTTCTTGCGGAGGCTTTTATAGTGAACGAATGAGAACGGAAATGAGTGGTTGTATCGAGAAAACCTGCACGTGTTCTCTCGTCTCACATAAACAACGTCCTCCCCTGCTACGACCTTGTTGAATATTTGAATCCAGGCCACCATACTCGCACAGAGTCATTTCGTTAAACTCAATAACGGCGAGTGGTTTGAAATATGTATAACGATGTTACCTTTGAAGAGGGATACAAAGGGATCGTAATTCTACATGTACTGTACATCCTCCGTCATCATGTGAATAGGAGACGCATCTTAGCACGTAAGCATTTCAGATATTAATGAAGGACTCCAAAGTTAAGGTGGATTTGAACTTACGTCTTCCTAGTTACTTCGCAACGAATTTTTAAAGTAATAAACCTCCTCCAAATTATTAGGAATGATTTAGAATGTTTCTCTACTGTTGCAAAAGACACCTACGCTAATATTTTATTACAAATATTGGCTCAGCTGGCAAGACGTAGGCGTATACAGAGTTATATGGTAAATCTGATGAGGTGTCGAGTTCTTGACAAATCATCGAGATTGCATAAATACTGTGATTCACTCGATACATTAACCGCTTGGAATGAAAAGTGTTTTCTTTTGTTCTTTCTGAATGCGATCGCGGGTAATACGATATTATAATAACCGCTTGCAAAATCATTAAAAGCTGTTTATGTGCTGATTGGATTCGCTGAGAAACGTTTCAAATATTAGACGGCTGCTTTTTTTTTTTTATTGCGTCATTATACAAATGCGTACTTTTCATTAGGAGCCTTTTAATGATGGTTACAGTCGGGTACTTGGTAAGGCAATCCGCTGTTTATCGGCCGGGTTGCTAAGAAGTTATCGACATTCTCGTCTACTCCATCTCTCATATTTCTGTCGGTCTGAAGAACTTTGTTCGCCACAGACGATAAATCATACGACACCAACATCGTGTTGTGACACCATATTCAGCGTGTGTCAAAGACCCTCTCATCGATTTATTAATCCCACCAATTTCCAAAATGAGAGATGGAAGACGGAAGTTAATCTCTTTCTCTCACATCGCTTATGACTTTAGATGTATGGTGGTATCAGACAGACCAGAGTGTACTTAACTACATTTCGCGGCTCTTTCCCGTGTCTTTCCTTTGTTTTCTAGAGCGTTTCTGGACAAGAAATACATCGAATGTCAGCGAAAGTCATTCCCAATTAAGAACTCAAAGTACTTACAATAATTAACAGCTTTTTAAAGGATGTATAAGCGGATTTGTTAACATGGCAAAGTTTGTTGGTTGTGCGAAAGGAAAACTGAAAATATGACCAGCCAGTGTGTGTAGTATCCGTAAATTGCCAGAGTTTAGTAGAGGTCGGTTTGTTTTGAAGTCGAGGCCAAATCGGAGCTTTAACAACTCAGGTGAAAAATCCTAGAAAATGCTACTGGTTACTGTTATATCACTCAAACTACTTCAATAAGAAAAATAAATTTAACTTAAGCAAATGTTTTCGTTTAGCAATTCAGGTGAATAAAATTCAAATATGAAATATTTTTATTTTCATTTACCTTCAAAACTAGCGAGGTAACTGTTTGTGAAATACCGTTCAGTAATAATAAATAAATAAATTTTCTATTTATACTCCGGGAGGACCTCACTGTCAGAGGAGTTCACAAGATTGAGAGAATACAAGAAACAGCACCGTATTTAGCAGTCACGGGCTTTATCACGGTTACTCAAAGCACGTGTACTTATGTACTCTCGCGCCTGACCACCTCGGCTGTTTTATTATTTTATTTATTTATTTTTTATTTTTTTTTTTTGTGTGTGTGACGCCAGTTTGGGAATGCTTTCGCGTCTCTAACCAGTGCCCAGTTGCACCATCCGTGTAAACCTCGGGTTTCCAATGCCGAATACCAGTCACAGTGTGACTGATCTATGGGGAGAGGGGAGCAAAAAATTTCCCAACCCAGACTATTGCGATCGATTGCTAGTTGGGGCTGAGCGTTGTTATGAAGAATGATCCCCTTTCGGAAGCAAATACGTTCTTGAATGACTGTCTCTATGCTCACTTCTTTTACGATTTTAGGACATAAATGCGGCAGCTGGGCAAATTAGCCCAGCCGGACGCATTTCTGTGGAGGGGAGTTTGCTTACTGTCTTGCGGCTGTTTGTTTGTTATTTGGTTTTTAGGAGCATTAGCAACTAAGGCCATATTGCTCCGGGATATGCGGTGGTCATTCCCTGATCTTTCCGCGTCCTCCGTATTTGGTGGTGACGGGCTCGAACCCCGGTGTAATCAAGAAGCGTCTGCTACGCACTGCTGCTCCTTCCCACCTGGCTACGGAGGCGCCTTTGCGGCTGTTCCTGAATACGGTAATAGGTGTGCTGTATTCAAGGACTCCCAGTGGATCAGTTTCGAACTGAACTTCCAAGTATTAGGTTCTATGGCAGCTCAGTCGGCATGATACATATACATCTGCCACTCGTTCGGAGAGGTTTGGGTTCGATTCCCGTTAACGGCTGGAAAATTTTTAAATTCCTTTTCCATCGAGCCTTTACTCAGCCGATCTCACGCAGAAGGAGCATAATTTTCTCAGTGAGATATTCAGGGGGTTTTCTTAGACAGCACAGCATACAAATCGGTCGGCAAACACACGTTCCCACAGATATAACGTACACTGGTCATTGCAGCAGAACCATCTCGCAGTCGCTTGGGAGGATGTACCCTCCCAATGCTGCTACTCCAGCCGAAAAG
Organism: Mastigoproctus giganteus; assembly: GCF_048544385.1. NCBI lineage: Eukaryota > Metazoa > Arthropoda > Arachnida > Uropygi > Thelyphonidae > Mastigoproctus > Mastigoproctus giganteus. The sequence continues at coordinate 37,745,926 of NC_143575.1, forward strand.
CTGAATAGGCAATTATTATTAGCCAAATAGTGCAATGAATCCACAGGCTTTTGATGCACCAGCCAAAGAAACAACAAATTATGCACCCATTAATAATATATATAAGTTTCCAGTTGATCTTTGAATTTTTCAAACTGTCAGCCTCAACTAGCTGCGAGGGCAACTTGTCAGGCAACCAACGACTCGCTGGCTAAAATAAAAATTCCTACAATCTAATCTAAACCTTAACCCCTGTAATTTGAATTTATGGCCCCTAGTTCTGGAATTCTTCATAACAGCGATAATTTCACCTTCATTCATTTTACTAATCCTTCTCAAAGCCTTATAAACATCAATCAGGTCACGTCTGAGGTGCCTGGTTGTCAAGCTCTGTAGCCAACATAATCGGAGTCTTTCCTCATACGATCGTCCTTCTGCCGATCACACCATTCAAGTTGCCTGTCTTTGGACCCTTTCAAGAAGTTCGGGGTCTTTTTTTTTTTTTCAGATAATTTCTTCATACTTGGACACAGTATTCGAAATGCGGTCTTATAATTGCTTTATACAATGCAATTATGACTATCTCTTCAGGATAATGTTCGATAAATCATCGATAGGACACCATGGGCTTTCCTGGCCGCCTGTGTACACTGCTCAGAAAACTTCATGTCGGCCCGTATCATAACTTCCAGATCCTTCTCTTCCTCTACGGTTTTTAATTCAACATCAAGTGTAGCAATCCCAAACCCAATCACTATAATTCATTTTGGGATTGCTATTCCCCATGCGTAAGACCTTGCATTTTGCTGCATTAAAACTTAGCTGCCACTTTTCTGACCATTTTTCAAGTCATCCTGAAGGAGTGCTGCGTGGCACTGATCATTAACGATTCTATCAATCTGTACAAGTCTGAAAATTTTGACATTTCAAATCCTTGGGAGGCCCCACTTCTCAAGTTACACCAATTTGAATAATATCCATTAATCACAACCCTCTGCCTTCTGCCCTGCAGCCACCCAGCAGTCCATCTTAGATTTTTCCAGTAATCCCAACATGTGCAGCTTATACAGTAACCTCTCATGAGGGACTGAGTCAAACGTTAGCGGAACGCATAGCGAGAAGAATCTCATGTTGTTGTTATTATTATTATTTGGTTTTTAGGAGCATTAGCAACTAAGGCCATATTGCTCCGGGGATATGCGGTGGTCATTCCCTGACCGTTCCGCATCCTCCGTATTTGGTGGCTCACGGGCTCGAACCCCGGTCTAATCAAGAAGCATGTGCTACACACTGCTGCTCCTGCCCACCTGGCTACGGAGGCGCCAAGAATCTCATAGCTGAGAACAGAAAACACAGTACTACAAGAGAGAAAATGCAACAGAGACAATTTAAATAAATAAATAGCAACACAATAACACGAAACACAAACACAAGGCAGCCGGCGAAAGTCACTAAATGTACAGGGCGTCCATAAATTATTGACGAAATTACATATAACAGGAACTACAAGAAATACCGGCAAACAGTTTTTTTTTCCAATAGAAAGGAACACAAAGTTAATAATAAGTTTCTACATGGGAACCATTTCTAGCACGTAGTTTGGACATCCTACGTGTTGGAAAACAAATTCGCACCAAATGTTTTCTAGAATTTGAGGAGTCACAGAAGCAGTTGCATCAGTGATTTGCTCGAGAAGTTCATCCATATTTGCAACGGGCGTAGGATACACCCGATCCTTCACTTAACCCCACAAAAAAATCCCAGTGGGGTTATATCCGATGAGCGATGGGGCCAGGGAATTGGTCCTCCACGTCCAATCCATCGGCCTGGAAAATGCTCGCTGAGAAATTGTCGCACAATCAAAGTCCAATGAGGAGGAGCGCCACCTTGCTGAAACACAATGTTCGGTTGATGTTCTACCATGCGAAATCGCTGCATGTCCAAGTAATTGTTATTGTCGGTAGTCTCAGCGAAGAAAATGGGCCAATGAACGCACTCAACATTCTCAACACTTAACCGCAGCCGACCGACATCCCTCTTTCGCAGGACACTTTAAACTATTCTACCCACCACTTAATGGACTTGCCTGAAGGTACCTGATCTCCATATTCTCGGCAGTACCACCTTTAATTAATAATCGTGTGTATCGCAGTCAATAATTTATGGACACTCAGTATTAACAGTTCCAGTTTCGAGAGAAAACACACGGAGAATGTAATCGTTTTGGACATTAGAAAATAAGTGGTAAATTTTAAAATCTGCAACCGAAAAAGTTGCATTCCAGCTTTAGTTTGGGGCCGGTCATGCAAGCAAGTAGCACCTGGCAGACGCCTACAAAACATCACGTCGAACTGAATCTATTAAAACGACTAATACTTTTTTAACACTACATTAATAAACAAAATACCAATTGTCACTTACCCCATCCTATAAGAACGTAGATGTAAAATCGTACTCTTTCGACGGAGAAAGTTTTCACTACCAAGATATAGAGATACAGTCCTTCGACGAACATCCAGAAGAAATTCGTGCCCATCAAGTAGGTGAGGAATATTACTAGGATACAAGCCGCCTGTCGAAAAAAAGTAAAATGAAACACAATAAGAAGAGTTTACGATTTTAGAATCTAAATCATGATTTAGAAGTCAATTTTAGAATCTAAATAATGACTCTTTCCTCTTTTTCTCCAGATTCTAAGATTCGTTATGGATTTGCTATTCAGTACTGCTCCTCTCCCCCCCCCCCCCCCTCACTTAGTAGCCCACGGTTTGTCAAACGCAGAATAAAGAAAATAAAGAATAAGTTTACTTTTACCTCATTAAACCTCGCTGATTATTGGGTTATAGAAACATCACAACTGGCTGAAATTACAATCGAACTCTAATTTTACAACAATGATTACGTCGAAGAATATTGGAAAAATAATAAGCGACGCTGATTTCTTTAAATATTTCTTGAGAATTAAAGAAGTTCTACTTTGACTAAAATATTCCATTCGATTGTTAGATGCGCAAAACCCAGCCAGGTGCATGTGATTGCAACTCCGGTATTGCTTTGAAAACTGATCGATACAACACACACTGGTATTACTGTACAGTAAACAGAATATAAAGATTAATCCAATCCCGCTGGAAAGATATGAATACTTGACGTAGTAAAATTAAGTTTGTGCTCTTATCTCTCTCTCTTGATTAAAAGGTTCCCAGTTCCAAAAAAAAAGAAGTAAAATATAAATTTAATTCGAAACATCGAATTAAAATAGATCTTAAACATTATAAAATATATTTTACGAAACTACATCAAATATTTTATTTATTTATTTATTCCATGTTCTGAGCATTTGCTAAGCGGACACGACTAAACTCGTCTGATAAACAAGTTCATTTTTCAGTCTCTTGCGTAAACCTCTTAGGCCACACGGCAGCCAACGGCGAAAATTCACACTACCCATACGAACACGTTATAATTGAAGTCCAGTAAGCCCTCGCTTTAACGGACCTCATTTTGATGGACAGAGTCCTACGGGATCCGGTGACGTACTGCCTCAGTCGGACCTTCAGTGATATTTTTTCACAATAAGGCAACGCCAAGAAGCCAGGATTTTATCTCACCATCACTTTCCATCAGCATGCCGAGCTTGCAAGACATCGATAGGGAGTCATCTGAACCTCTAGCGAGGATACTTAATGGTTCTTCTGAGTCCAAATAAGCTTTAGTCATTTTCTTTGTCACTAGCGATAGATGGCATGCTTCCTCTATTACACAGGGTCCGCGATCTGGAAGGCAAAGTGCCCAAACTAATATCAGACAGGCAAAATGCGGTGGCTTTCCATTGCTTTTCGGGTCTGTGTCTATTCTGTGTCCCAGCGTATGTTTACAGACCGATTTGCACATTGCGCGGTCTAGAAAAACTTCTCCCTCCGCCTGAGATCGATTAATTCATCCCCAACTGAAGAAGCCTTCAGAAATTCTTCCAGCCTTTAAAACCAGCGCTCTTCAAACGAATGGCAGACAGAGATGTATTGTACCGACCAGACTGCTACAGAGGACAATGCCTACGACAGAGGAAAAATTGCAGGCTCTTCTACTCCATACTAGTGCAGTAAAATACAATATGAACATTTAATATTCTTTATTACTTCATAGCACTTTTTTCATTACATTCTGGCAACGTCGGAGAATACATAATGCAGAAAAAAAAATAAGACTGAATTTAAAAAAAAAATATATATATATGCACACACACAGTGGGGCCTCGACTTACGATGACATCGACATCCGATATTCTCATATACGTTCCATACGATCGTCTATTTTAAGGACCGATGATATTTGCAGGTACCGATGGCTTTCCGATATAGCTGGAACGATACATGGATGAAAATTTTCAGACAACACGTGGCGCACGGAACATCACTCGTACGATTGTTTCAGATCTATGACGATCCATCAAAAATCTGAAACTTAAAGCTCCATCAACCAGTGACAGTGCTGTGCGCTTTGAAGACTTTAAAGCCAGCAGAGGCTGGTTCGAGCGCTTCAAAAAAATGGCGAGTATCAAAAGTGTTGAAAGGCATGGGGAGGCATCCAGTGCTGATAATAAAGCAGCTGAGACCTTTAAAATTGAATTTCAAGAGTTTGTTGATCAGGAGGGTATCTTCCCAGCAGGTTTTTAACATTTGACGAAATCGGCCTCTTCTGGAAGCGAATGTCCAGGAGAACGTACATCACTAAGGATGAGGCTAGTTTGCCTGCTTATGAAAGATAGGCTCACTCTCCTGTTGGGTGCCAATGCCTCTTGAGATTTTAAGCCTTTGCTTGTGTATCACTCTGGCACCCCCCAGAGAATTTTAAACAACAAAAGGTCGACAAAGGCATGCTGGGAGTGTTTCGGCGCAGTAATAAGAAGGCTTAGGTTAAAAGATATGTCTTCAATGTATGAAAGCTTGAAATTTTCTGTCCTTCAGTGAAGAGTTATCTTGAGAAAAATAAGCTTCCTGTGAAGGTACTGCTCCTGCTGGATAATGCGCCAGGCCATGATCCCAACCTTGTTCAATCTCTTGAGGTACAATTTGACTTTGTTCAAGTCAAATTTTTGCCACCCAACACCACTCCTCTTCTTCAACCAATGACCAGCAAGAGATTGCTAACTTCAAAAAAATCTACACCACGAAAATGTTCGCAAGTTGCTTTGCAGCGACCGCTGGTGAAAAATCTGTCACCCTCAAATATTTTGGAGGTCGAAAGTTCAACATGCTGGACTGTGTGGGGCTGATTGTAAGTTGTTTGAATGATGATTCCACCAAGTGCTTAAATTCATCCTTGAAAAATATCAGGCCTTTAATTATCCATAACGTTAATCGATTTGAAGATGGTGCTTTGACAAATGATATTGTTACTCTTGGTAAATCAATGGGTCTGGAGGTTGGCGAAAAGGATGTAGAGGACCTTATTGGCGCTAATGGGCGAGAGCTAACAGCAGAGGAGCTACAAGGGTAACAATGGAGTGACAATGGAGAGTGACAATGGAGAAGAGGAAGAAAAAGACACCAAAAAGTGTCAGCTGAAAAGTTGAAGACTGTCATTTTTTGCTGGAAGCGTTCAAGAGAAGTGGTAAAAAACACTCCGACATTGAAAACACTGGACTGATGTTGTGCAAAATGGAAGATGAAGTAATTTCTTACTTCAGGAAGCTACAAAAAGTCATAAAAAACAGTCCACTTTGGACAGTTTCTTTGCCAATAGCAACAAAAGACTGAAAAGATACTTGATATCCCTGGAAGGATTGTGCAAAGGTTCAAGGGGTAGAATTTTTTTCAGCCTGGTCTGTACTTGTTAACAGGAGAGACTGCTTCTACAGGAATGGGATACACTTAAATAGAAAGGGTGCAAGAGTGTTGGCTGATGCTATCGAGGCAGTGTTAGGTGGGTCGGAAAACTGCTAGATTGGGGGGGGGATACAAGGACTAATAGATTAACAGTAGCCACTGGCACAGGTGAAAGTGATTCTTGCACTGCTTCTATTGGAATGAGCCGCAGCCTGGAAAATAAGATGCAGGATATTTCAGAGACTGCTGGGAATCATTGGGGTACAAATAAACACATAGGTTGTGTTAGGGTAGCTAAGAAAAAGAACAGGTGCATGCATACTTGCGTGTACACCAATGCTAGGAGTTTAGTAAATAAATTTGATGAATTTGAGGTATTGCTCAAAACAAAGGCAGATATTGTGGGGATTTCAGAGACATGGTGTCACACAGATATAAGGGATGCAGAACTGGAATTTGGGGAGTACAACGTCTACAGAAAGGATAGACTGGATAGGAAGGGAGGAGGGGTTATGCTATTAGTTAAGAAACACATAAAATCCAAGGAAGTGAAGCCAGTCGACATCGCTGGACAGTGCAGTGTTGAGTCAGTTTGGTGTGACACAAGCATTGGGAGATCAAAATTGAGTGTAGGAGTGTGCTATAGGCCTAATTACTCTGATGAGTATAATAAGAAACTGTACGGGGAAACAGAGTGCGCCAGTAAATCAGAGAGTCTTATAATGGGGGATTTTAATTTCCCAGATATTGACTGCAATTTTTGGGTTGGTCATTCGCACACTAGCAAGGCTTTTGGGGATTTATTGGATGATTGTTTTCTACATCACCATGTTCAGGAGGCAACTAGAGGGAGGAATACTCTTGATTTGATTATCAGCAGTGATTCTTCATGCATTAAGAATCTGCAGATAAATGAACCACTAGGTGGCAGTGATCACAGTGTGCTGAAGTGGGATTTACTCAAAGAGGTAACTACCATTAGGGGTAAAGGGAAGGGGTATTGCTTTCGTAAAGGCGACTACGATGGACTGAGACAGTATTTAAATTCTCTAGAGTGGAACCAACTGATGATGTTACCAACAGCAAATTCAAAATGGGAAGCATTTAAAGAACTTATCTTGGAAGCTACTAGGCTTTACATGCCAACTAAGAAATATTGTTCAAGGTTTAGGCCTAAATGGATGTCAGATGAACTAATGAGGCATATGGCAGGGAAGAAAAATGCATGGGATACATACAAATTAACACGTGACACAGAAGCCTATGATAGATATAAGTTGATCTGTAACCAAGTTACAAAGGAGGTTAGGCAGGCGAAGGCAGATTACGAGAAATCTTTGGCAAGGGATGCAAAGAAAAACAGCAAAGAGTTCTTTACTTATGTAAACTCTAGAAGGAAGGGGATGAATCAGTTTGGTCCACTTGATATCGATGGGTCAACTGTTGATGATCCTGCTCAGGTAGATAACAAACTAAATGAATATTTTGCATCGACATTCACACATGAGGAGTTATTTAGCGAGGGGATTGCCAGAGGTGTATTCAACTCTATCAGTAAGCTAGAGAATCTTGTAATAACTGAGGGTAAAGTGAAGGAGAAATTGTTGAAGATAAATACAAGAAAGGCACCTGGGGTGGATGGGATCTATCCAGTTATATTAAAGGAGGCAGCAAAGGAAGTAAACAAACCCTTAGCCATAATTATGAGAGCTTCCTTGGGCTCAGGGGAGGTACCCATAGACTGGAAATGTGCAAATGTGACCCCAATTCACAAAGGAGGATCAACGGGCGACACAAGTAATTATAGACCTGTGAGTTTAACTTCTGTTCCTGGAAAATTAATGGAGGCACTGGTTAAAGAAGCACTGCAGGATCATCTAGACAAGACTTCAGTTATAGCTCAGACACAGCATGGTTCTGTTAACTTGCCTGACCAATTTGATTGGATACTATGATGCAGTCACAAAAGAACTGGATGCAGGGAATAACTTTGATATTATATACTTGGATCTTAGAAAGGCTTTTGATACTGTTGCACATGGAAGACTGCTGCACAAATTGGAGCAGTGTGGCATTGGAGGCAAATTGCTGCTATGGATAAAAGGGTGGTTGAGGGGGAGAAGACAGAGAGTGGTAATCAATGGACAATGCTCATCGTGGACTAATGTTATTAGTGGAGTCCCTCAGGGTTCAGTATTGGGTCCATTATTGTTTTCTGTATTTATAAATGATATTGATGATGGTATATCGGGATTAATATCCAAGTTTTCAGACGATACGAAGGTTGGCAGGGTTGTCAAGGACACTACTGACAGAATGCTACTGCAACAGGATCTAGAAAGGTTGAACAGATGGGCTGAGGGGTGGCAAATGAAGTTTAACATTGACAAATGTAAAGTACTACCTATGGGAAACGGCAACCCCAGAGCAACGTATCAACTCTGTGGTACTACACTGACAGTGGTAGAGAATGAAAGGGACCTGGGGGTGGTTGTGCAGGAAGATATGAAGTTTTCTGAGCAGTGCAGACGGGCTGCAAGAGTAGCTCATGGTGTATTGTCGATGATACATAGGAATTTTCTAGCAGGGATAAGGAGGTGATTATTCCCTTGTATAAGGCAATGGTCAGGCCACACCTAGAGTACTGTATACAGGCGTGGAGGCCTCATTTCAAGAAGGATGTAGAGCTGCTGGAACGAGTACAGAGAAGGGCAACAAGATTAGTGAACGGAACAAAGGGTTGCTCTTACGAAGAAAGGCTTAAGTTTTGCAAATTACAGTGTCTGGAGACTAGGCACCAGCGAGGTGATGTGATAGAGGTGTATAAAGCCTTGAATGGTTTGAGCATGCTCAATGCTGATGGGATTCTTCCTCTAGCTCAGAAAAATCACCTGAGAGGGCATAAATTCAAATTGAGGAAAGACAGATGTAGGATAGACGTGAGGAAATTTGCCTTTAGCCAGCGGGTGGTTGGTTGGTGGAATAGATTTCCATCCCTTGTCGTGGAAGTTGATAGCCTAAATAAGTTTAAGGCTCAGCTGGACAAGTATTTCGAACGAACAGAGGGATGAAGTGCTTATTTTTTATTTATTTTTATTTTTTGTTATTTATTTATTATTTATTATTATTATTATTTTTTGGCTGATGCTGCATAAGCCTGCTTTCTTGCATCAAATTCCTCTACTAATGCTAATCCCATTAGACCTTTATGTAATATTTAGAGGATTATACTTCAGGCTCAAAAAAGGAATACCTATCCATCATGGATAGAGACCTATCGCTGAATATTGACAATAAAAGGGAGAAAGCTCGATGCTTTAGCGAGGTAATAAATGTCTGGCAAACAAGGTGGAACAATTCAACTGTTGGCACTGTAACCAGAAATTTCCTACCGAACGGATGTCTCCTTTGTGATGTCGAAGAAGGTTAGCTCATGGTTTACAATTAGTCTGGAAACATCGTATCTTATTACTGGGCATGAGTCCTTTAACGGAAAACTCCACCAGATAGGCTCTGTTTTTGTGGAGCAAAAGAAAACTGGCAACATCTTCTCCACGAATGTGCCTGCTATGAAGACATTACGAATGAGCTGCGAAATGAAGTCCCATCCTTCAGCATAAATCGAGTTGACCAACTTGTTCTGACCCCACGCCACTTGTCTGCATTCCAGGCTTTTGCAGCTGCTGTCTTTGCCAGAAGGAAACAATGCTTACAACTAATGCGGTAGCAACATAACCTCAAGCACCAATCAAAGATCAATCTATTGACCTTTTCAGGCATATTATTATTCTATTTTTCCCTTTCCTCGCCGCTCTTTTTTTTTTCTTCCTTCTTTTTCTTTATTTCTATTTCCCTCTCAAAACCTGCACCACGGGTAGATGTTTGTGCGTGTTTTTTTTTTTTTTTTTTTGTTGTTGTCCCTCTGGAATGGGCCTCCAGACGATTCTGGCCACCTGCTGGCAACACCAGGTGGGTCAGAGTCTCTTTTGAGATGGTACGTGATATACTGGAACTGGCCCACCTTCCCGTGGTGTGGACGAGTACCCAGAATCATCTCCCCAGGTGACTGATGCTTCTGGGTAGCCAAAAGGCCAGAACAGAACAAATGAACACACACCAACACATTTCTGGCCCTTTACAGTTGATTCTGTTCTTCACAGAGACACGAGGCGAAGCTGAACGAATGTTCCAGGTGCCGTCCTTTACATATACACATGTCACGACTTGCAAAACATCTGTTTATACCCATTCTAGTTATTACTTGAATTTTATGATTTCTGGTTGATTTTTTTTTATTTATTTTTTTTTTTTTGACATAATGATTAATCGGCGTATAGCCATGGTACAAAATTGATCAGTGAAAACTGAATTCAATGAAAAATAAAGAAAATTGATACTTTATATATATCTGAGGAAAATTTAATTTTTTCAAAAGTTCGGATTTCAATTATGACGCTACACGTTATCTCAGTAAATTTCCCCTTCAGAATAAGCCCGAGATTAATATATAAATAATCCCTTATCAGTCTGATCGAGTCAGTCCAGAACATGCTATTCACTAGAAGCATACTTTAATATAAATCAATAAACAAATATTTAGAGGTCCCCAAATCCAGATGAACTAGGGAGATTTACTAATCAACCACAAAAGAGGAGAAACGGCTGTCTCTGAGTTATTGAAAAGCAGCAGATGTACTGTGGCAATTTCAAATCACGTTGATTGATTTTAAATCTCCGGTGACGCAACATTCAACACATTTTGCAGAGAAATTAATAAAGCACGGACTTTTAGATTAGATTACGTTAACGGAATGCTGAATTTGAATTAATTCGTGAAAATTCTCTCTCGGCCTCTCGTGCCATCGCAAGGTTATGCCATAATGAGACACTCAATGGAAGTGGCTAACTGAGGACGAACGAAATATTCACCAATTAAAATCATTGGAAAGTGGAAAAGAATAAACAGTTGTTCAGAAAATGAATGTCACGAATTCATTGGTGCCGTTTCTCTGATATCATTAATTGGACCTTTCTTTGAAGGAAGCACGCGAACTTATTACAATCGTGACCGGATCGGGTTTCTTCCAGTTAATGAGAAGAAACAGCAGCCGTCCAAGGGGAAGGGAAGGAAAGGAAAGTATGCCGATAGCGTTCAACAAAAACTCTATAAATGTCCCGTTCGACCACAAGACAGGATATTTGCTGCGACTTCGCAAATACCAATATCGAAAATCCGTTTAACATTTCTTTCGTCTCTCTATCCATGCATCTATTCGTAGTTACTGTGGCACAACAAAAATGTAAGAAACGCAGGAAACTGTCAAGTCAGCGTGATCCAGTAGATTGAAAAAATAAAATCGAATTTTCTTTTTAGTTGCATGTCCGACAATTATCTGCTTCCTTTAATTTTTTTCTTTTTATTGAAAACAGCGATGAAATACTTTATAATAAAAGCATCATTATCTGTTCTGATGGGAATGGAAGAAAGATGATTTTCTAATTGCGTTCTCGGTTTGTTTCCTCTTCTGAATGCAAAAAACAGGAAGTTCAGTAATTCCGAAGAAATCCATTCTGTATTCAACTGAGAGTACTAATTTGAATATTTTTATTGTTTGCCCCTTTATTCATCTGAAATGCATTCGTGCAAATCATTTTACATTACCTCGACCCTTTTTTTCGTCTGTCTGCAGCTTGGAAACAAACAGAACGGACACATTAAAATTTCCTTCCCATCTTCTTTCAGAATCTACCAACATTGTGTATCAGTGAACTGTAATGTAATCACAAATTCGAAATTGAGGGTGAAACTGAGGGTGAAATTCGACTCAAAGCCGAAAATTTTAATTAAAAACAGTTAATTTAACTGTAAACAGAGAGTAAGGAGATCTACTTCGCCTAAAAATCTATTTTCAGTTTATTACATATCGTTGAATGTTGTGGAGGATTTTTGCACTTGCTTACCTGATTGGCCATCGCAGACTGTCCGGACTGGAGAGATGCTGTGATGATCCATGTGAGGTCGATCAAAATATAGGTGACCATGAGGTTTGTATGGATAGTGTTCCGTAGGCAACGAAGATCCCTAAGAAAACAGATACAAAAAGTATAAATTGGAAGCAAGTCATAAACATTACCAATCATTTCACATGTATAGGGATGTAGTCATTATTATTTTTTACGAAAACTCCCAAAAAAATCTATGCCGCCTAGTACCATGCATGGGTTAAAGTTTAAGAAACAGGAGATTGACGTGACTTTACATTCTATTTGAACTTCTGTAGATTGGAATTTCTGGGAAATACATGTGAAATGTTCCAGAAACTTAAAAGTAGAAGGGATAAATGAAGGAGAGGACACGTTAGTTCTGCTATGCAATGAATGGATGTTGACTTGTCGAGTCATGTGTTCGGACTTATCTGGAAGAAAGCGGTAGAATTACAGGTTCCAATTCAGAAGAACGGGGCCTCGTGGAAGTATCTATAAAAAAACGCATGCAACAGAAACAGACGTCTATGAGACATAGTGGAGAAACTTTGTAAGAGAAGGGTCATTAACTTCAATCTATCTAAATTCAGTCCTGTCTTATTTCCAGAAATAAGACAGGACTGAGTTTAGACAGATCTAAACTAAAATAAGACAGGACTGAAGTTAACTGCGTTTACTTCGCTGCACTGGAAAATAAGCAGGACTTCGGCATTTTTAAGGAATTTTGATGGTAAATATTTGTGAAATTGAAGCTTTCTGTGCAGTGCAAAGTGTCTTAAACTGAGGGTGGAATATAGTTCGGGATCGTCAGCAAAACTATGGATATCTAGTCAGTGGAAGAAAGTCATTAATACACGAGAATAAAAGAGCCGGACAAAGAACGGAACATTGCGGGACACCAACATTAAGAAATTAAAACAAAGAAAGGCATCTACTGTCACTCACAGAGAGTGAGTGAGTGAGCAATCACAGAGAGGACTAGCTACCCAAATGCAAAAAAAAGATATGGCAATCCATAAAATGGAAGCTTATTTAGAAGATCTTTATGCCGAACAAGATTAAAAGCATTACAAGTGTAACAAGAGCAACTGCTTGAGTTTCACCAAACTTTACGATCAAATTTGTCCAAAGGCGAATAACGTAAGCCAATATATCCCAGTAGACCAATGCAGCCTGAATCCATATTGGCGATCACTAATCGGATGGAAAGTTTCAAAATAGTGTTAAGTTGATTGGCTGTTGATGGATTTCTCCATTACTTTGGAAAGAGCAGAGGAGAGTGCAATGGGGCAATTAAATGGAAGGATTTGTCATTCTTTTTAGGAACTGGCTAGATATGAGAAAATTTCCATAAAAATGGAAAACACCAATGGAATAAAGTGTAAAAAAACTACCACAAATACACTGCTCGACAAAATTAACAGAACAAAATGTTTTTCATTAATATTTTATTGTGAACAGTGTCGCCGAGGGCGATTATTTGATATAATACTTGTTCTGGCATGCAATTCTGAATATCCACATAGAAATAGATCTATCACCCTCAGAGACGCACATTATTCCAATTATTCATGACTATAAAAACACGGGTTGCGACCACATTACTTCATATTCCCGTTTTTTCGCTTGCCCAGTGAGATAGCCAAATCTCCAATACTCAGGATGGCAAGTCACAGTCGTTTAGTATTACATTAGGGTCACACGGAAAGTTATTTCATATACCCATGTGTATTGTGTCTGAAAATTGCGCGTTTTCTGGTCGATTGGCTGTATGAAAACCGCCAGTTTTTCGGGGGGGAACCTTGCTATCCAAAGTTGAGACCGACTAATTCAGCCACGGAATAAGAAAAAAAAAAGTCCATAAAATTCATAGTCGTTTAGATGATTTTTTGAGATGGTGAGCCGTTGGACGATTTGAAGCGGGGCAGTTACAAGCGGTACGTTTGATTGATGTGTCACGCAGTGTCATCTCGGCACTATGGAAGCAGTTTCGAGAGACAGGAAAGAGCCATTACAAGAAGAGCAGGCCAAGGTCACCCGATAGCTACGCCAACCAGAACAGACCGCTCTGGCTCTAACAGCAAGATGGAACCTTACGATGTCCTGTCATCAACTGTCCCTTCAGGTTGCTGCTGCCATTGGTGAAAACATTTCCAACCGGACTGCGTTAAGAAGGCTCAATTCAAGTGGACTCTACGCAAGGAAGCCAGTGGTTTGTATTCCATTAACCTTGAGTTAGAATGACACTTTTTGAGATAATGTTTTTTGCTCAATTAAAACACCATTGGTCTTGGATTGGGCATAAATTATGTTCTTTAAATTATAGAACTGTTAAATTGCAGATCTTTATGTTTGTATCTGAGCTGGAGACTGTAGGGTCGAAGGCTCCTAGTGAGACTGTTGCACTGATTAGTAATGTAGCAGTGATTTTGTGAAAAGTGACAAGAACTGGATATTTTATAGGACAATAGAAATGGGTTGTATTGAATGTTATCTAACTATTCTGTCAACATTGTAATTGACTTTGAATACCGGTGAATTGTTTGCAATTGGATAATGATGTGACAGCTGTTTTGTCACAAGTGCTGAAATGAGGTATTGTGACTGTTGGATGGTCGTTCGGGTTGAGGACGTTTAAAAAAAAAAAAAAACTGTAACTTAGGGAAGCGTAACCTGAGACAGTACAGTTCTTAATGAATATTTTGATGGCTGGACATCTTTGCCTGATGGATTGTTGGATAATGATAGACTAACGTTGATGATGTCTATTTAGACTTGTAAATAAATTGTCAATGTCTTCTGCGTCATTCTGGGTGATTGGGCTGCACCTGGATTGTTGGCCGGAAAAGAATGGGTTTATAATCGATGTTGAGGTTTTGTCGGTCTATGGAGCTTTTAGACAATTGGTCATCTGTAAAGTATAACTTGTGGCCTAATATAATAGTTTGTTCTGGTGGTTGGCAAATTATATCAAATGTATGGACGCTTTTGGTTTGTTCAACTAATCGGGAACTATGTGGACTGAATGCCCAATGTGTATTGGTTTGCTTGGATTCATACTTCTAATCTATGTTTTGATTGTGAACCTGTTTTAAGTTGACAAGAGTTTGTGTTGTTATTCTTGTGGTCTAAAATTGAGATAAACGAATTTCTGATTCTGTCTGGAGTTGGCAGACTAGAATAATTGTATATATGTAAATAGCTGTTACTAGTTCTGCACCATAAAACATTATCGTTTTAGTTTTAAGGTTGTGCTAAAATTGATCCACTATATGTTTCTTTTCCTGTAAACTTTTTCACACTTCTCTCTTATTACTCAGAGGATGTCTTTTCTTTCTTCCCCTTGCTTTCTGTCCACTTTCCTTCCCTTCCATTTCCCATACTATTCCACCTAAATCCTATTTCCTTTCCTTGAATACGGTTGGTTGGTTGTTGGGTTTTATTGGCGCATTAGCAACCAAAGCTATAATGCGCCAAAACCAGGTGATATAGAAAAAAATTTAAATTTCACTGACCTAATTACTTAGGTCACCATGTCGAGATATAAAATAACAAAGGTATAAAATGTAGAAAAGATAAATCAATAAAGAAATAACAATAACATGAAATTTTAAATACAAGTAAAAACCTTTATTGATTTAAAATAGCTAAAAACAGCAGACACATTGTCATTGTCGGTTAAAATCTGACTGAGTGTATAAGGCTCAGTCAGATGATTAAAAGCGATAAAATGGATATTGCTAAAATCTGGCCAGTCAATTAAAATGTGTCTGATTGATAAAATCGCGCCACAGAACTCACACATAGGAGTATCATCAGCCCTCAGCAAAAACGAATGAGTCAAATGACTATGTCCTATGCAGGTCCGGGCAAGAACAACTTCCTCCTTACGATTCCTACGCAGACTAGACTGCCACGGTTCAATTACAGGCTTTATACGATATAATTTATTCGTAGTCTGTCTAATCCACGAATCTTGCCATTTGGGAGTGTATCTTTTGGTGTATTATTTGCATGTAGTCTGTATAGGGGACTGACCAGCAGCGATTATTATTAGGAATTGCTGATTTGGCTGCGGTGTCAGCCAAATCATTTCCCCTAATCCCAATGTGGCTGGGAATCCAGCAGAAGCGGATATCATATTCACTTTCATGGAGAAAGTGAATCTTCTGCTGAATGCAAGACAGAACTGGATGAGAATTATATCTCACAGTTATTAAAGCCTGTAACACGCTGAGAGAGTCGGAATATAAAATGAACCGTTGGTATTGGCATATACTGATGTGATCCAAGGCTAACTCTATAGCGTGAAGCTCTGCAGTAAATATGCTGCATTCAGAGGGAATCTGCTCCGATATAGAGCTGTCTGTAAAGACAGCAGCAGATCCCACATATGATTCCGACTTCGAACCGTCTGTGTAAACTGGCGCGAAGTCAGAATGTTCAGCTCGGTGTGCTGAATAAAGCTGCAGGTAGACAGATGATGGAGTGTCCGACTTTCCCCAATTTCTAAGGGACAAGTCACATGCCAAGACATGAGCATGCCAGGGTGGAAGGGGTTGCTTCGGTGTTTGGGCAACCTTGTCTACCTTGATATTAAGTTCTTTGAGTAGCTCTTGGAGACGAATACCAAAAGGACGATTGGCAGTCTTACGGGTGTTGTACAAATTTTCCCATCGTGGCTCAAAAACGAATGGCCACGTAGGATTGTCTGACAGGGATTTCAGTTTTAAAGTGTACATTAGAGACAATTGTTTACGTCGAAGCGATAACGGTGGTTCATTTGCTTGGACGTATAAGCTCTGGACAGGAGACGTTCGATGTGCTCCAATAGCGATACGGAGAGCCTGATGATGGACAGGATCCAGCCAACGAAGTACACTGTCTCTGGCCGAATTGTATACCAGGGACCCATAATCTAGTCTGGATCGTACAAGCGCACGGTAAATGCGCAGTAAGGTGCATCGATCCGCACCCCAAGATGTAGATGAGAGAGAGCGCAGAATATTCAGACCTCTTGTGCACTTTGCGCGGAGTTGACGGATGTGATCCAGAAAGGTCAGCTTTTTATCAAATACGAGTCTCAAGAATTTTGTGTCCGCTGCTACTGGAATAGCATTTTGTCCGAGCCTTAATTCAGGTTCAAGATGAAGATTACGCTTACGACAAAAGTGTACGCAAACGGCATTCTCCGGCGAGAACCTGGAGCCATTAGCAAGTGCCCAGGAATTAGGGCGATCAATGGCTTTTTGCAGTTGTCTTTCAATAATCCTCATGCTTCATGACTGACAAAATATGCTAAAGTAATCAACACAGAGGGCACTGTTTACAGTTGGAGGAAGTTGTTCTGTGATGGAATTTACTTTGACGACGAAAAGCGTGACACTTAATACTGATCCTTGTGGTACTCCCTCCTCTTGGCTGAAGAAATGAGAGAGTGAGGATCCCACACGAACTTGGAAAGATCGATTGGCTAAAAAGTTTTTAATAAAAATGAGGAGATGCCCCCTAAGACCAAGGCTATGCAAATCTTTTAAGATGCCAAATCTCCAAGTTGTGTCATACGCTTTCTCCATGTCAAAGAATACAGACACCAAATGTTCACGTTTTAGGAAAGCATCCCGGATGAGATGGTCCAGGGTGGACCGGTTGCTTCGGAAGCCGCACTGGATGTTGGAGAAAAGGTCATTTGATTCTAAATACCATATTAAACGAAAATTAACATTTCTCTCCAGGATTTTGCACAGACAGCTAGTCAGAGCAATAGGACGATAATTAGTAGTGACTTTTGGATCCTTTCCTGGCTTAGCAAAGGCAAGAACGATTGCCTTGCGCCAGGAATCCTGAAACTGTCCTTCAATAAAGATTCTGTTATATAGAAGGAGCAGATAATCCATAGATTTTGGTGAAAGATGCTTAATCATTTCATAATGGATGCCATCTGGTCCAACAGCACTTTCTTTGGAAAGAATAAGAGCTCTTTTGAGTTCCTGTATAGTGAATGACTCGTTGTAGGGATAGACGCTCTTAGACTTAAAATTAAGTACCTGTTTTTCGATTTTATGTTTCAGGACCAGAAACTGGGGAATATGAAGATGTTGCAGAGATGTTAGAGAATGTTTCCCCAAGAGAATTGGCTATTGCAGTTGGATCTGCAATAGTGCATCCATTATAATCTAGGATTGAAGAAGGGTGGGATGTATATTTTCCCTTCATTTTCCAGATTTTATCCCAGACCAACCTAGTACTAGTGGACTGAGTAATTTATGAAGTAAAACGGATCCACGATTCCTTTTGACTCTGACGGCGGATGTAGCGTGCTTTGGCTCGTGCGCGTTTAAAGGCTATAAAGGTTGGTCGTGGTAGGATATCGGCGGAACAGCCCCCACGCTTTGTTTTGAGCCTTTTTTGCTGCTGTGCATTGTGAATTCCACCAAGGTTTGGGAAATGGTGGAAACCGGGCAGATGTTTTTGAAACAGCATTCGCAGCTGCTTGGACAATAATTTCTGTGATGTACGTTACTGCATCATTGATAGGCTCCTGACTGACGGTACTGAGGTCAAAATTTGCCTGATGTTGGAAGGCAGTCCAGACAGCCTGATCAGTCTTCCACCGTGGTAACCTGAAAGGAATACATGGTCTCCCACTGTGTAACGAGGTTATCACAGGGAAGTGATCACTTCTGTATGTGTTCTCCTCTACTTCCCAAGTGAGTGAAGGGAGTAGAGAAGAGGAGCAGATAGATAAATCAATGGCAGAAAACGTACGGGTAGGCATGTGGAAGAAGGTGTTTGTTCCAGTATTTAGAAGGGAAAGGTCATTGTCATTTAGCATACGCTCTATGACTCGTCCCCTTCCATTGAAGTTAGCACTACCCCACAGGGTGTTATGGCCATTAAAATCCCCGAGAAGTAAGAAAGGGGGAGGCAACTGCGTTCGTTACAAGATCATCAAGGTCTTCCTGGGAGATGTCAGTCCCAGGTGGCAAATAAATAGAGCACACGGTTAATAAAAATCCCACTGTAAGGCGAATTGCAACAGCCTCTATGCTGGTTGTAACTAGCAAGGGCTGAACTGGGGTCTGGTTGCCCACAAGGATGGCCACTCCTCCATGAGCAGGACCATCCGCAATTCTATCCTTGCGAAAAATTGTGATGTTATGCATGGTGGGATCATCATTTGCCTTTAGATAAGTCTCCTGCAAGCAAAAGCAAAGTGGCTCGTGCTTTTGCCTTGATGTCATCATTATTTCGCCGGAATCCACGACAATTCCACTGTAGGAATTTAGCCATTATTTTAGCTTGCTGGGTCCATCAGGCGGCTTCCGAGGTGCTGAGGGCTTACTTTTGTCAGTCTTGGATTTATCTTTTTTTGGGGAAGAATGGACGCTGCCCCGTGTCCATTTCTTCCTCCTCAAAGAGTTCCAAGATTGATTCATCCGGTACCTCCTTGTCCTCGACATCCATTGTTTCTGTAATTACTGGTGGCTCTTTACCACTAGGAGGTACGGATATAGGAGTGGCAGCTGACTGCGTTTTTTTTTTTTTTTTTTTTTTTTTTTGGTGGGCTTTTGTGAACTCAATAAATAGCGGGCAATCGGAGTGAATGACTCTCTTGGTGGTACAGTCATCTCAGTTTGCGTACCGATAGTGCACTTCGCAGAAACCTTCTGGGCATATGAAGGCTTCCCGCTATTTATTGGTTGTATGCGTTTTCTAGCCTCTGGGTAGAAGATATTCAGCTCTGTTTTTAGTTTTTGGATCTCTTTTTCATCCTTCCACCGCTGGCATGCTCTGGAGTAGGCAGGGTTCTCTCCTTGGCAATTTATACAGATCGGTTTGGAAGCTGAACATTCGTTGCTCTCGTGATCTTTCGCACCACATCAAGCACAGGCAGGGTTACCACGACAAGCCGTTTGTGAGTGGCCGTATTTTTGTCATTTAAAACACCTCAGTGGGTTTGGAATATAAATCCTCACTGGGCAGTTTAAATACCCTGCCTTGATGGAACTTGGAGGCCGTGGGTGTTAAATGTTAGGATGAGAACTCGGGTAGGGACGAGATTCCGATCCTTTCGCATTGATATTCTCTTGACAGCCGTCACTCCTTGGTCTTTTAGTTCAGAGCAGATCTCTTCTTCAGAGACATGAAGAAGATCCCAACTCTGAAATGGCACCTCGTGCAGAGTTCAAAGTTTTGTGGGGTGTTACGCTGATCTGTATTTCCCCCTATGGATGTCGCGTTCAGGATTCTTTCTGCTTGCTTTGTGCTTGAAGCTTCGACAAAAAGATCGCCAGAACGCTGCCGTTTTAAGGATTTTGGTGATCCTGCCAACCCTTCTAATCCTTTCTGGATGAAGAATGGTGACATCTTCCCAATTGACTGCTCTCCGGTAGAGTGGAGAATGAGGAAAAGCGGTGTAATAGATGGTGTTTTAGCAGAACTGGTGTCATTCTCATCTGATCGATTAGGTAGGGGCCTTGTTGGGGCCCCAGAAGAAATTGGATTTAAATTACTCATATGAGTAAAATAAAAATTTCAGATGCCCTAAGTACCTCACCAACCACGGAGCCCTACGAGGGGACGCCTACTCGTGAACTAGCAGGTACTGCGTACACGAATGGGACGCCAAGTTCGCTTAGGAGCACCATACCCACGTTTCCAATAAGCCTTGATCCCGTCCCAGGACCAAAGGGAGGGAGACTTATTGGAACGCAGTTGGCCCTAGCAGTAAGAACCATCCGCCGATTGATCCCAGTCGGGCCGGTCCGGGACCACCTGTCTTGTCGAAGCGAGGGCCAAAGTGGTGTATTAAGGCTGAGCCCCTCAACCACCAGAATCCTTTCCGAATTCCATGGGTCGCGGCGCACGGCTGCACACGCCGGATTCCAATGATGTAACTCTGGAACCAAGATATGGGCGTTAGACCCAGTGATGCTAATCTGGAAAACCAGCAGCGTCACTGGGGGGTCCCCTCACCACGTACAGGTGCCCACGTCGAGGGGGGTCCTTGAATACCTTGGGGCTCCAAGGCTTGCCTGATAGCCCTAGTAAGAGTATTTTTTGGTGGTTGATCCTGGCTGCCTATACGTGACTTGGGATGGGAGTCAGGGTGCGGGAGACCAGGTTTCTTCTGCCCGCGAAACGCCAGATGCCGGCACTCAACACAACCCACACATATACCCTGTACATACACACATCAGCGGCTTATAGGGGAAACCCTGGAGACCGAACGTACAATACGCAAATACTTTAAATTCCATTAACCCCAAACCACCGCAGAATTCATCGAAACTGTGCCAATAACATGTGACTTGGAGACATGCAAATGGGGTACGGTTCTATTTTCTGATAAGTCTCGTTTTAGTCTACAAACAGATTCTAGACATTATTTCAGTTAGAGACAACGAGGAATACTGTACCCCATTTGCAACGTCAGAGAAATGGACACTTACGGTGGACGCGGTCTACTCGTGCGGGGAGGAATAATGAAAAACAAACAGCCGTACCCCCCCCCCCCCATGTTTTTGTTAGGGGCACCGTAACTGCGCAGAGGTACTGAAAATGGATCCTCAAACTATACATGTGCAACTTTTTAGGAGTGGGGTTGGCCCAGATTTTCTTTTCGTTCACAACAACGCCACTGCACATATAGCTCAAGTGGTGGAGGAATATCTTGAAACTGAAGATATTCAACGACTGCCGTGGCCGATCACACACCTAACTCCGATCGAACATGTGTGGGACGGGCGCCTCCGTAGCCAGGTGGGAAGGAGCAGCAGTGCGTAGCACACGCTTCTTGATTAGACCGGGGTTCGAGCCCGTCACCACCAAATACGGAGGATGCGGAAAGGTCATTCAGGGAATGACCACCGCATATCCCGGAGCAATATGGCCTTAGTTGCTAATGCTCCTAAAAACCAAATAACAACATGTGTGGGACGCCCCTCGGGCGTCGCATTGCACGCCGACAGCCAACTCCTATGTCACTTGGTAAGCTAAGGTCTGCGCTGGTGGAAGAATGGAATTTGTTGCCACAGAATCTGATAGACAACTTTATATCGAGCATAGTTCACCACTGACAGGCCGGTGGAGGGGATCATACGCCTTACTGATGTCATATGATCATATTTTCGAGCATCTTGTATCGAATTGTGTAATGTGACCTTTCTCGTAATTCTCTAGTAGAAACTTCGGACTTATACCTGTCCGAAGTTTCTCGCGATCTACTCATTTCCATCGTTATTCTATAGTACACCACGATACTAAATCTTTTCCGGCTTTATTGCAAACTGCACGAGTTACACCACGATTTCTCCGTGTTCTGTTAATTTTGTCGAGCAGTGTAGGTGCATGCGCAAGGACACAGGTTTTGAGAACAAATAGAGAAATGCCATTCGGACTTGGAGCTCTTTTTCCCCCCCCCCCCCATCAAGATTCTTAATATCTTTCTATAAGAATGCCACGGGTGTCTGTACGATTTATCATACAGAAGTTGATTTATAAATCATCGATACAATTTATCAAATTGGAGTTGATTTATCAAAAGCATCGATACAAGCTTTATAAGAAAAGCAGTATGCTAATAAATCTGTTTTATCTTTGGCGGAGAATCTAATAGTACCCTCAGGTCGTAACATATGGTGGAGCTATAGATGAACAGAAGATTTTAAGCTGGAGTGTAGAATAAAGGATTTCATCCCTACAAGAATAATTTCACTGACACGATCTGGGCAAACGTTGACATCAGATGATTTAAAACAGTAATCTGACCAAGATGAAAAAGGGACAAAAATCACGCGATCATCCCATTTCACATCTTTGTTATGGCAATCGACCCGAGAATGAGAATGGCCATGGGATAGAGGCTCTATTGCGGAAGGAACCATCACTAAGTTGCGCTACTTTGAGATCGATATATCTAGAGCACCACTAACACTGATTGTGACTGTTGGTGAGGAAAATATTCAGAGTATTGTAGGTGTGGTTAGGCCTGTCTGGCATTCTAGTAGGTAAATGCTCAAGTTGTGTAAAGTCATTAATAAATACAAAGGCCTCAGCATCTCGACCAACTGGATCCATCTAACTAGAAAATTGAAGCCAGCTGAAGTTATTGAAGTTATGAACATTTTAAAAAACACCAAAGAAAATTACCTCACTCTTAAGAAAATTAGAGAGGTTAGTTTCAGAACTAAATAGAAACAAGTCAAAAGTTATGAGTGATTTGCTGAGTTGAGAGAACGATAAGTTTGACAACAGATGATTTTGAGAAAATTATTATTTAGCAGAGATATTTCAAGCCAGAGAAGATCCAAAAGGGAGATTCCATTTGTCTCTGAAAGGCAATATCTGAGAGGACGTATGGCAAAAGTACCGCCTTTGGAGTGAAAGGAATCATACAGTGAATAATTTGGGTCACTGAGATGAGCGGTAGTTGAGGTATTAGTAGTGGAAAATAATTCGAGAGAGTAACCTTATACAGCATCAGCCGAAAAGGAAGGGACACTTCCCACATCACCTGTCCAACAACTCTAATAATTTGTCTAATAATTTGTCTCTAATAATTTGTCAACAACTCTAATTACATTTATTCAAATTACCCACTTCTACAACACCAGATGGAAGTTTGTTCCAACAATTAACTACCAGCTAGCTGAAGGTAACCGATAACTGAGATTCTTTATAAAAAAGTAACACCACAGGTTCTAAAAGAGATTTAGATAGCTCTGGCGATTCTGATGTTTTGAGCCTAATGGGGTTAGAAAAGATTAAGAGGGCAAGAGTCAGGTTGAGGAAAGTGTTGTTTCATCCTGAAAATCATATTAAAGGTACCCTCTCAGCAGAGATTCTGGAGATCTGGGATGATCTGGAAATGGCAATTCTAGATCTCCAGATTGAAAATAAAATATTAAGATCAAAAGAAGATCAAAGACAAGAATTAAAAGCATCAAGTTATGCAGGAATTGCTGCAAAAAAGGTGGAACAGATAAAGCCGAAAGTCGCAATTATTACGGCAAAAAGTGACAAATATAGATCCAGTGAAGAAATGAGGGGTGACCTTTTAAAGAATGTAAGGCCTGTTTTGAAGGATATCAAAGTTAAAAGTATACGAGCTATCAAAGATAAAAGAGTCTTACTGGAGGCAGAAACACAAGAAGATATAGATCAAATTGTAAAGTGCTCTCAATTTAAAGAACTGGATATGAGAGTACAGGAAGTACGTAAGAGAAGTCCTCAGATACTAATTTATGATGTTGATCAGGAGATAACTGGGGAAATATTATTGGACCAGTTGTGGATAAGGAATCTGAAGCAGTATGGCATAGATCAAAAATTTTTTAAGGACAATGTCTCTGTGATATCTACGAACAAGGTTAAGAATAAAAATATTAACAATTGGATTATACAGGTTCCTGGAAATATACACCGGCTATTAATTGAAATTGGAAGAATTTATATTGATTGGTTTTCCTGCAGAGTGCGAGATATTGTTACTGTAATACAATGTTACAAGTGTATGGGTTTCGGCCACATAGCAAAATATTGTAAAAATGAGACGTATTGTGGACACTGTTCGGTGAAGGGACACTCTTTTAAGAATTGTCCAATTGTGGCAGAGGCTCCGAGATGTATAAACTGTTGGAAGCAAAATAAAACACTAGAATCAACAGTTGAGTCGCAGCATACAGCTGTAGATAGAAGTTGCCCAGAGTACAAAAAAGCTATAGAATTAAACAAGAAAAGAACTGATTATGGATAGTGGCAGTCCATATAAATTAAAGATTGTGCAGTTAAATGCACAAAGATCAAAGGATGTGGCTCCTCAGCTTGTACGGGAGATTGAGGAAAGGGCTTATGATATAGCTCTCTTGCAGGAACCCTACTCCTATCTTGGGAAAGTACGAGGGTATCCAGGTCAATACAGGATTCTTGCGTGTGGCAAAGACCCTTACGCAGCGATTGTAATCATTAACCCGGACTTGGGTGTGACTATGATTACATCGTTGTGTAATGAATATGGAATATGCTGTGAGGTCATAGGCCCGTTCGGATCATTGTACCTGGTGTCCCTATACTGCAAGTTTAATGATGTACTTGAGCCATATCTGAGGTACTTAGAAAAGGTGGAGAGTAGGTTGAGAGCAAGATCTATAATCATCGCGGCAGATACAAATGCCGGTTCCACGCTCTGGGGTGCGGGGTTATCCGATGATAGAGGTTTGGATCTTGAGGATTTCCTTGCCTCTGTGGGCTGGGACGTGGCAAATGATTCAGCCC
Source organism: Mastigoproctus giganteus (assembly GCF_048544385.1). Taxonomy (NCBI): domain Eukaryota; kingdom Metazoa; phylum Arthropoda; class Arachnida; order Uropygi; family Thelyphonidae; genus Mastigoproctus; species Mastigoproctus giganteus. The sequence goes on from NC_143575.1 coordinate 37,770,996, forward strand.
AATTGCCAACTTTTTCTTCTGTCGTTGGGGAGTCATATATTGATGTTACCATATGCTCTGGGGCTTCTCTATCAAAAATAAGAAATTGGAAGGTACACTCGGCAGCAACCACCAGTGATCACAGATGCATATCATTTGAGTATGTGGTATGTGACCTGAAACGCACTTGGAGGGAAACCAATCGGTATGCAGTTAAAACAGCCAAGTGGGATATTTTCCATAGTGTTGTGGACACTCAGTTGTATAATATTAGTGACTGGGATGGTGTGAACGCCGAAGGAAAGGTGGATCTCTTAACTGATATATTATCCATGGCATCGCAAAAGTCTATGAAGAGGAAGAAGAAAAGTGTTAGAAAGGTACCCTGGTGGAACAGTGAGTTAGACGACATGAAAAGGCTAGTGAGAAGTGCAAGGAAACGTTTTCAACGTGAGAGAAGAAATAGTGTGTCCAACCAGGAGTGTCAGGAATATTATTTGCAACAAAGAAAGATATATGTACAAAAAATAAGAAGCTATAAGAACCAGGCCTGGCAAGATTATGTTCGGATACAGGGAAACCAAGACCCCTGGAATCCAATATATAAGGTTATAACGGAGAAAATATATCTAGATGATGTCACCTACAGTGTTGGTGAGGAGAGTCAGGGGGAAACTCTGACGTGGAGTCAAACTGTCAGGGAAATTTTAGTTAACCTTTTTCCAAGAGAAGGTATTTTAAATGTCTACCAAGAAGATATTTTAAAAGAAAATTTGTTGTATATGTCTAATGATACTGAGAGTCCTTTCACTCATGAAGAGTTAGGTTTAGCTTTAAACCAGACGAAGGATGGTAAGGCGCCTGGATTGGATTTCTTAGAGGCTGCAGTCATAAAGCAGTTCTACTCCAAGCATAGAGATATTCTGCTAGACTTGTATAATACTTGTCTGGCAGAAGGAACTTTTCCCAAGTCTTGGAGAACAGCGGTCCTTAAGGTTATTCTGAAGAGTCCAGAAAAGTCTCTGAACGAACCTGCCTCATATCGTCCAATTGCCTTGTTGCCGATTCTGGGAAAAATCTATGAAAGACTTCTCTCTTTTCGATTGAGAAGGAATTATGAGGCTCAAGGGCTGAGTTCTGACAAGCAATTTGGATTTAAGAAAGGTTTCTCAACTGAGGATGCCATCAGAACGATGATTACCTATGTAGAAGAGGCACAGGCAAGGTATGTCTTGGGTTTGTTTGTAGACTTCAGAGGTGCGTTCGACACTCTGTGGTGGGGCAGTGTCCTTCACAGAGTTAGAGCTGCACTCTGTACAATGAATCTGTATAAAGCTTTTCGCAGTTATTTTTCGGACCGCTGTGTACAAGTAAGAACGAGCTTTGAGCAAGAATGTTATGAAGTTGAACGTGGCTGCCCTCAGGGTTCAATTCTGGGTCCTTACATCTGGAACATGGTTTTAGATGATTTTTTAAATTCAGACATGGAGGACACGCAAGTAGTGGCCTATGCAGATGATATAGTTCTTTTGGTGAATGGGAATTCAAGAAAAGACCTTGAAATTAAAGCTAGTAGAATTCTAGAAAAATTATTAAATTGGAGTAGAAGGCATAAGCTAGAAGTGTCCACAAGTAAGACTGTTACTATGCTGTTGAAGGGTAAACTAAGTCTTACAAGGCCACCATTAGTGAAAAGTGGTGATGTCTCCATAAAATATGTTAAGACCTTCAAATATCTGGGGTTGTTCTTGGAGGAGCGATTGTTTTTTACGGAGCACGCTAGGTTTCTGAAGCAGAAAGTTAAGCTCCTGTACGCAAAGCTCCGCAGAGTTGTAAGAGTTAAATGGGGTATAAAGGGCCGAGCCCTTAATATGTTATATGAAAGTGTTTTCGTACCCATTATAACCTACGGAGCTGGGGCGTGGTGCAGTAGAGCAACAAACTCTGCAGTGATGAGACAACTGCTGTCAGCTCAGCGATTTGCTCTTCTGGGGATAACTCGGATATGCAGAACAGTTTCGACTGTTGCTGCTCAGGTCATTGCTGGAAAGTTGCCGGCGGACCTTTTAGTGGTCCGTTCTGGTTTATTATATTGTTTGAAACGGGGCATCACCAAAGAGATTCTTGGCATCCGGTCCTGTGCGGTTGGCGAGGCAGTGTCTGATTTACGACTGATAGCGGTTGAACGGAGGAGGATAGAGAATGATGTGGAAAATATCTGGCAAAATAGATGGCTTAATTCGGATAAAGGTAGAGAGACATATCATTTTCTCCCCTCTGTTAAAATAGTAAATTATAGAACAAAACCATGGCTTCAGTTCGGATTACAGGCATGTTTCGTTTTAACTGGTCACGGACTACGGGCCAGGCTGAGTGAGTTTGGATTATCAGAGACAGGTTTATGTGCTTGTGGACAACTGGAGACGGGCCTCCATGTTATGTTATATTGTCCATTTTATTCTGATTTTAGAATCATGCTTGAAGTGGCTCTTGGTATCAATCAGAGTACCTTATATACTCTATTTTTAAGTAGAGAGAATTTTAATGTTTTTAATGAGTTTATTGAAAATGTGTTTAAAAGAAGGCTATCTTGTATAATGTAAATGTAGAGGTCTTCCTCCCAGTGGAAGGGGCGGGAACTGAAGCCATAGGGAATATTAACTTATTCTCTATGGTGACAGGCTAAAGACCAAGCAAATGTAAATCATAAACAAAAGAGTTAGAAGTTTTTAACTTTTAAATGTCCTTATTAACTTACTAGCAAAATTTGTTGTCGTTCAATAACACAATGTTTTTGAGAAGAAATTTTCAAAATTTTAAGAATTAATTTGTGCATATGGGCACCTTGCCCAGGTGGCACTACTACTAACTCAGTTGTATATGATGATGATCACCTGTCCAACAACTCTAATAATTTGTCTAGTTCCTTACATTTATTCAAATTACCCACTTCTACAACACCAGATGGAAGTTTGTTCCAACAATTAACTACCAGCTAGCTGAAGGTAACCGATAACTGAGATTCTTTATAAAAAAGTAAGCGGGACTCGGCAGACTGTTGGTGGAAATGGATTAAGACTGGAACTGAGACCATGCTATTTTTAGAAAGAGTGAGGAAAGTTTAGGAGGTTTAGATCTTTCGCAAATGAGTTTGTTCTATAATGAAATCCGAAACGTAACCAATTTTATTTAGTTATTGGGATTGTTTGGCGTCTATTCGCACCAAAACTAATTAAAATACTTCATGTGGAAGCCTTTATTAATTTTTTTTCGCTTATTACACATCATTAGTTTATTACAGCACGTTTAATTTATATCATGTTTACATCCGAATGTTATATTTAAAACAAATACGGCACAGGATGATCCATAATTAAGGACCTACTTTAAATATTTAAATACCACGTTCTTAATATAAATAAAACATCATTTTGTTTTGCTTAAAGAGCATTCATTACTATTTTAATTCGCGAATATCAAAATTCAACAAAAGCTCCTGCATTCTCAATGCTTTTTTGTGTGTATGACAGAAATCCCTCAATTTAAACGAATTTGAAACTTCTCTTTTCAACGTATTAGTATTATTCATAATGGTACAAAGAAGCCACAGGCTTTTGTTGCACTGGCAAAAATAAAATAACAATAAATGATCCACTGAAAACAGTTTTTATATTATTATTATTAAATATAAAAATTATTAAAATATACAGCGGTTTTCATATTGTTATTTTAATATCACCAACGGAACACATGGTGTTCTGTAACAAATCTGGTCAGTCATCAGTCCATCCAAGGAAATATTCACAAGACGCCAACCGCTTGTCTCATGAGCAATTTAACTTCCTATTTACTTTATTGATGCATGTAAGACCATAGCACACACATAAGTCCATCGTATAAACATAACTGCGCATTACTAGCTTTTTTTTGCGTTGTCCTGAATTTTGGTTCATACTACATAATGAGATTATACGATTTCCATTTTTCACTGAATGTAGGACAACTTATTGAACTCATCCTCATCGCTTGCTGATCAACTTGGGGCTACTCACAATGGTATCGGGTATCCAATTAACGTGTTTTCATTATCTCGCTGTGATTTGTAACCCTGATTGAACCAAGAGGACAACCTTCAAGTAACACATTTTAATCATTTTTGGATCCAAAGTGTCTTCCCATTTCTTGCGATCATCATTTTTGAACTGTAATTACAATATACCAAACCTCACGTGGAAATTTTATTATGAATCAGACTTCCCTTCAGAGTCGTTAAGTTGACGATTGTAGTTCAAGCTTACGGGGCCTGCAGCAATGAGATACAGCACCGATGAGGTAAATGGAAAAGCAACTACAAGTATTTTAATCGTTCGATCTAGCCGTTATCTCCCTTGTTCCTTTAAAAGAAGCCACATTGCTCGATAAGCTGGTGATCTGATAAGTTGGCTCTGTTCCAATCACTAATTCCTCAAAAATGACTAACTGAAAGGCGACCATAAAAGAATTGATGCCCTCAACGTATTTTGTATTTTTTTAAATCTACCACGAATCAACAAACGCGATGATCGGATTGAATATTTGAATGATTACAGCAGGTTTCCGCGAAATTACCAATTCTGCCTGCGTCAACAGAGCGTGAACCTCGCACTTATCACACACGCACGAACGGGCCGTTTGTTGCTAATAGCGACCAATTCTCGAACGGTGAAATTAACGAAAAACAGTATTGAATTTATCGAAAGCAAAAACCAATTATTGACGAAATTCCCGCGGAAGTGGATGACTCTTCGACTCAGATCACATTTTAGCGAACGTTCCTTATATCGGTGATATGCCCAGTGGGCTTGACAGTTCGAACGATGACGACATTAACTGTTATCTATGCATCCCAGAGAAATTTAAGTGAATTCTTATCCATAGCAACATGTAGGGATTTACTAGAGTACTGATAAGTACCTCCAAGCAACTCACAGGATCTATTGGATTCCCATAGTTCAGCAGAGTATAAAATACACATCTAAGATTTCACTAACGATTTATAATTGCATACAGTTATAAATTAAAATATAACTGCAGGCAACGTAAACAGCCTGTCGCATAGTAAAGTTATTGGCAAATTCCGGAAGCGCAATAGATAGATGATTATAGATACGGTAGAGGAATGTCATTCAACTATCGCGTAGGACCTCGGTTCTCCTTCAAAAAAGCAGCGATTAGCATCGGAATTGACTCCGTGATGTTTTAAACTTCTGCATATATCGAAGTTTTGGTAATATCTTCGGCAAATGCAGCCAAACAAACTCGACAGTCTTGCAATCCATAATGGGGGATGGATGTTGGTCCACATCATGTCCTTTAGACCCCCCCCCACACACAGATAAAGAATACCTCAATCCTACAAAAGCTCTATTTGCATTTGAAAACAAGCTGGAGAAATAAAGTACGACGCATTATCTTTCTGGAAGTAACCATCACCTAATGATGGGATGCATCTGGTCGACAATAATGCATATTAGAGTCTACTGTCCAAGGACCAGGAGGTCCAATGTCTCCTAAAAATGCCTCACACCTTTAAAGAGTAAGTCAGCAGTTTCTCCACCAATCATGATAATTCAATGTTTTATTTTTTTCTCTTCACAGCGTATCCCTGAATTAGTAGTGTTTCAGTACTAAATTTTTAGTACATAGTGACGCTCTCTCGTTGCAGAGCTGGAACTTCACTAATAACTCTTTTATTAATGCATAAAAAAGACAAAACGTGGTAGCAAGATACCTCACGACAGGCCAACTATAAGAAATGGTCACCATCAACATCTAGCCAGTTGTGTCCGACGCTCCATATTTGAAAACGTACATTGTAATGTGTCGTCTATAATGGATTCGTTTTCAGTTCGTCTCTAAGCGAGGCTCACTGCTCGTAGGTCAAGCGGAGACAAATGTGGAGACTTGAGAAGCCACACATCGTGCCTATTATAGCCAAGTTCCATGCCGTGGACGGAAGCTAGAGGTTCGCAGTAATCTGTAGGCGTCTGAGCTAAGAAACCAATCATAACATAAACAACGTATTACGACATTACAGTACAATATACGAACACCACTACACTGATTAGCCTTTGATACGAATGGCATCTCCATACTTACACGGTAGGTCTTTCCGACGGGCCAGAACCATCTACGTTACAGAAATAAATAAATAACAAATATCCTGACTTGGAAAAGGCTTAGAATTTCTGTCAACCTATATGATATTTGACAAGCGGCTCCTTTTGAAAATAACTCGTGTCAACTCAATGTAACGTTATGAGTATGGGCACGGTTTATCCTTTTTCCAATGGCACTGGCCCATAACAGAAAGTCTCATTTTCTTCTGTGGAAGGAAGAGGTATTCCTAATAATTTGTTCGTTGAATGTACAGATTATACACTAACCCAAGTATAATAAGTTAACGAGCAAATTTCCCAAGGAATTATTTAATTGTGGATATTTAAAATCAGTTTTAAAAAAAAAAACTGAACAAACTTGATATCTTCGTTTAACTACCCCCAAAGTTTAGGATAAAAGCCTAAGCGGACTCTCCCTGAACCTTTGGACATTTTCCTTTAAACGAGTCCCCCTTAAGAAATACGGCACAATGACGATGCTGTTTATTGCGTGGAAGACACCACTGAAAATTTTATTGGCGTCTATTCTTTTTTTTTTTTTTTCAGATGTTTCTCTACGAATGGTTTTCGCATGCAGCAAACTGCATCGTTGTATTTCGTTTCATCCATTTTTTATTAATGCGTGAAGCTTTAAACTTCACATTTAAACTTCCAAACTCTGCGTAGATCCCAACAGGGCACTGGAAAAGCAAATCCCACTA